>NW_003207582.1:0-1107 GCF_000006405.1 Perkinsus marinus ATCC 50983
AATTTTCCGCCTTGCCGCGGATAAGAAAGGCTATTGCCAATTTCGCTCGCCCTATTGTATCATTGTACGGGAAGACTACTAGAAGAAACCAGTGGTGGTCTCGTACATGTGCTTCTTGGTGGTTCGGTCGCGTCGTTAGACGGAGGTGTAGAAGGAGTTAAACGTGAAGGTCTCCCAAGAGAGCAAGTTCACGGATAGCCGAAAGACAGATGACGGAATTTCAAGAGAAAAGCAAGACGTCAAGTCGTTGCTAAAGCAGTGATCCAGTCTGATCACCTTCGGAACATACACCCAAGAACAGAGAAAGTTCCCCCAGAGTGCTTGAGAATTCCTGTTGGAAACCCTCAAGCACTCTTAGTTAGGCATCAGACGAGCTATCTTGGGTGTGACGGTGTTTAGTTTTTTTTCCTCTTTCTTTCTTCCTTTCAGTCTTCTTGGTTCTTTCCTTTCATCCATTTGCTTCTTTTCTTCAGGTTCATCGAATATCGTGTATGAAGTGGCAGGTTTAAGACTAATTTTTCCATCATTGTGCGGTTTCACTTAATATGTTGTGTTTTAAGCACTGACTGGGACTTGGTAGGGAACCAACGTGGCCCAGTCATGTGCCGCCCTGAAGTGGCAGGTCAAATATAGGCTGGGATCGCTATCCCTACAGCACCGACCTATGGCGTAGGGTCCGAACCATTGGGACGTCAACGAATTGTTGATAACAATATCACATGGTTGACACCATGATTGAGTCACCCCCTTAGTGGCTGGATGGTGGGGTAAAGAACGACAAGCGGAAGCTGTCGTGACTCTCGAGGTGGTCTCGAGTAGTAGCCCTGCCGGGATCATCCCGGCGGGATGTTAGTCTCATCATGAGACCTGGGTTCTGTGCGTCTCTGTCTCGGGGTTAGACCAAGCTGATACCCAGAGTTGATCGGGCTAGAGTGGCTCTACGAGTTTAGGACGGCAGCCTCGCGTGGCTGACCACTCGTCGACTTGCCTCCGTGTCCGCTCAATCTCTCGTTGCCCTAGAGACAGTGACTGCGACACCGTGTTCTCCACCGAGGCTCGGTGCCCGAGCTGAGGACCTTAGCTTAGCGTGCCAGGCTAGGCAGAAAC
>NW_003204410.1:0-1380 GCF_000006405.1 Perkinsus marinus ATCC 50983
TAAGTCGTAGGAGTGGCCTCCTTCTGCTGAGATTCTTGAGAAGGACTCGATAAGATCCTTCCTCTACACACTGCTGGTACATGATGTAATCCACCACACCGTTGACATGTGAGTTGCTTGTTCTTCGCAGCTAGTCGACAATTCTTCCCCACATGTCCTGTGCGACCACAGCATAAACACCGACATTCCAAGTTGGAATTTCCAACATACCAGGTAACTGAGCTGGACATGATTTGGCCGCATGGCCTTTCTCGAAGCATCTTAGGCATCGAGCTTCCCTTCGTAGTCTATCATAATCTATATAGGGCTTCACAGATTGAGATGGTAAGGCCAACATTTGAGTCGTCTCTTCATCCTGCCGCAGGATTCCTGCGGATAGGTATCCACAGTCTTTGCAATGTGAACTTCTGTCACTGGTGACCTCAGCAGCGTAGGCAATGTCTTCTCCATACTCTGAGTCTGCTGCTTATTGAGAGAACGACTCCGACTGAGGACCATCATACGAGCATGTTCATAAGCCACATTCTGTAACCGATAAGCCAGAATCCAGTCATTATACGGAGCCATTAGACTATTACATAGAAGGTCATATAACTGGTCATCAGTCACAACATCACCTTGTAACCTCAGTCGACTAGCATATTGATCCACTGTATACAAATGATCAGAGACCAACTCCCCTGACTTCTGTTTCAAGCTGTTAAACTCAGCCCTAAGCTTGATGATGTCACCCGGATCGTAGTACTGATGTCGGAGTTGGAGCTTCAAGCTGTTGTATAGATCTTCAAATCGGCCTTGATTCAAATCGCAAGGTGGTAAGGCATCCCGAACTTTAGCACTCAATGAATATAGAAGCATATAATAAGCCGTTGGAGTCGTGATACCAATAGCAAGTTGGCCCATAAGCCGTTCTGTAGACATAAAATGCTCCATGATAGACGGCCCCTTCTCCGAAGGGTTCCAATGTGGGTGCTTAGCCGCTTCTAGTTCGGCCCTTGCCTCCTTCCGACATTCCCGCAGTATAGAGCTTCTTGGTCGGTGGTGCTGTTCTGTATGCTCATCAGAGTCAACCTCCTCTTCCTCTTTCTTCTTAGAGTTGGGGGATTTCTTCTTAACCATCACCAGTTATAGTTCTCGGATGATTGTTGATCTATTCCAACCAGGGGTATTGAGATAACACAAGTATAGCCAAGATAGGGTAGGTGCAAGATAGGATAGGTCTCGTGTCAAGTACACCGAAATAAGGAAATAACTTTGTGCCACAGCTAACGAACAAAATAGCTATTCTACTACTAAGAACAGCAAGATTTCAAGATCTCAAGAGATCAATAGGCACAGACAACACTTCTCTACTTGATGAGCCTATTTAGGACCAGTCGA
>NW_003200903.1:0-2057 GCF_000006405.1 Perkinsus marinus ATCC 50983
AGATCACGGCAACATGACGAGGTCAATGACACTCAAAAATAATGATGAAATACAACTGTTTACGGCATCCGTTAGTCATGCAAATGCTGATGCCGCCTCTAAGGCGTGTAAATCGATGCCTAAGGCCTCGGCCATCTCATTGAATGCTAGTACGAGAGAATGCACTTTCAAAGTGACTAAGCCGATCAGATAACCACTTACACCGCCGAAGACTCCTACTAGGATCATTCGTAACAGAGTGACAATAGCCAAGTTGTCACCCCAGACGGTCGTTGTTAGGATGGCGTGAATCACTTTCGGATTCTGTTGAACGAAGGAGAGGGCAGTCGCCACGGGACGCAGCCAAAAGATCATATAAGGCAGAGGCATGGTCAGTGGGAAATCATGTTCAGACATTAAAAAATTCAAATGGCTGATAGCAAGCTCAGCAATGGCCACAACTCCATTGAAATTTTTAACACAGACAATACCACTACGGGCATACTGAAGTTGGGCACAATAGTATTAGAATAAGGGTGAGGACGAAACCTTGCTAAAGGATGAGTAAATAAAGCCGATAGGTTCGATGGTGATGTCACGGGCATAGTAAGAATTGATGAGTTTTTGGAGAGTTTGTAATCTCATTATAGCGCTCAAGGTGCCCTTGACGGTGCCTAATACGCATCGTGGCATTTGCATCGTGAACAAGTTGACCGTCGACTTGTTCACGATGCAACTGTTGATGACACAATCAGAATCAACCAGATGAACAGCGCGAGCCTTATTCAGAATGCGTGTTGCTATTTCACGCAAAGGTTGGGACAGGAACATATCGCTAACTAGCACTATAGCGGCAACGCCTTCGACCAACTATGCTATGATCCCCTTTAAACGAACTCGGGCGAGCGCTAAAGTTGGAGAAGAACGCGCACGCCTCAGAGTTTAGAGTCAATGCTGACCGAAGATTACGTCCAGGCCGTAGTCGTGTAGTAGTAGTGGAAGTTATGTCTACTGCAACCACCAACTCTATCCCTGATGACCTCTTTAAGAAGGCCAAGACCGGCAAGGGACGGAGAGTACTGGCCGAGAGGGCCTCGAAACTCCAAGTACAGAATAATGGTCTCTTTCTAGTTGCCATCCACATGTATAGGAGAATGATAAGACGGTTATGCTACTCCGAGGGCCTCAGGCTGGTCAGGACGTTAATGCTCTGTTGAAGGACCTGTAGGTAACAGCGGTTAGTGCCGGGTAAAGGGGTTGCCACAGATACGATATGCTAAAGCCGAATGCTGTCAATCTGAGGAGGAACGAGAGTGTCCAGCCTTTCGAGGATCCTGGTAGTATCTTGGGGTGCTTCTGTGAAGAATCTCTGGGACGCTCTACATCGGCCTTCAAGGCCAATGCCCACCTTTTCTAAAGGTGTAGATGAGATGAAGTTGGTGGGTGAATTTTGATTCCACAGGCACGTTGGAATTCCTTGCGAGGAAAAACGATGCTAGTCTGTTTATATTCGGATCGAAGTAGTAACCACTACCTCCTGTGATGCTCGTAGTATCTCGCTACAGGACTAAGAAGCGACCATTCCGATTAGCTGTTGGCCGAACTTTCGACCACCAACTCTTGGACATGGAGGAACTGCATGTATCCAACTACGTAACGCGATTATACTCTCCTGAATAAGCACCAACGGGCATCTTGTAGGTCCCGGCTAGTCAATTCAAGGGGGCCGAGGCCCCTCGACTGGGTAGCAAGCCCCTAGTTATCTTCCAGGGTGACGGCTTTGCTAGCGTACCGGACTTGCAGCATGCTCGCTCCCTGCTATTGGACGTATTCAGAGGATCACAGGTAGAAAACTCCTGGTCTCACAGGCTCTTATGGGGGGTGCCATTGTGTTAGGCTAAAGCGGTGGCTTTGGACGGTTTGGACCATGTCGTAGTCTTCACTGCAGTGGAGGACCCTGAGGAAACTGGATCCCATCTCATATGCTTCAGTCGGTCTACTGCTAGCACGCTGCTCTTAATGTCGCATCGGTGTAGTAGAAGCAGTAGTACATAGTTGTGTTTGAATCACCCCAGCTC
>NW_003211820.1:0-1153 GCF_000006405.1 Perkinsus marinus ATCC 50983
TACGTCGTCTGTAGTCAAAAGCACACGTAGTTGTGAATCAACTGGCACTCGCATATAATCAAACCTTAAATTGAGCTGATCGAGGGTCTCGCGTTTAGTATCCCAACTGAGTCTCCTCTATCGCTCAATCAATATACGTCGTATATTATACGATGGGACTCTATAGAAAGAAAACGTTCCACCAACTCAGATCGAATACATCCAGCTCGCCGAGCAGCTTTGCGATAACTGGAATATCCTTGTTGGGCCATAACCAATATCCCACGAAGGAGTGCGTTCACACTCATGTAGGAAGGAGAGAACCGACCGAGTATCTTTAAAATTTTTGAATAACCCTCCAGGTGGTTCTGTAGTTCACTCGGAGACAACCCACTCAATAAGTCATCAGCATCTCCGAGACCTCTTGCATCTATGAGACCAGCCTTGTCTCGTGGAGGCACAATAATCGACAACTCTAGCGGAGCTTCTTCTTCTATTGATGATAAAGTAACATCAGGTCCGTCAACAACATCGGATTGAGCTTGTTGAGTAACTGTGACCACGTCTGGGTCACTCTGAGCAGTACCAACTAGTCTTACAGCCGTTCCCACTTCCTGGCTTTTCCAAAGGAAGTCTACTGACTCCAGATGGAGTAGTTATCCAAATCTAAGTTAGGGATGGAATACGATCATGTAGAGTCCCATCATATGCAACGCGGCACCACTGGTGTCATGATGCAGCATAAAGGAGCAGTAGAACGAGACGCTGTTGACGGTTGCCGTTATATGCATTCACTCGTAGATATGGCGAAGACGACCCGCGGCAAATTTCGTAGTAGTTGATTCAGCAAACAGAAAGCTCAATATGATCCCCGCGGAGGCTTGCAAGAATGAATTGTGTCCACGCATTTGCTCTAAATTGCACGAATATCCTTTCCTTGCCAATTGTGGAAACTTTCCCAAACTTTCGGAAAAATCCCCGGAAAGTTTTCTATGAAGCTTTCCACCGTTTTGGATTCCTTTTTCAGACACCCTGCGTTGAAGTCGTGGACGAGGGGCATGGCAGGTCAATAAGTTGAGGTTCTTCATTACTAACGCAATCATCTGTGCACATACAGTGAGGGGTGGAAAGTGACCTTCTTTTCACAGACTTATGATGACGATATGCCCACGAT
>NW_003205028.1:0-978 GCF_000006405.1 Perkinsus marinus ATCC 50983
TCAATTTTAAGTAAAATTCACTTAAATTTCACTTAAATTCACTTAAATGGAATGCGCAGATTTAGACCATTTTGGTGACATTTCCAAATGACCTACCACATATGGTCCACTGTAACACCCCATCCTCAGAAGCATACCCATATGGTTGAAATCGAGCCACATGGCCTACATCAACTTTTATACCCACCTGCAAGTCAATTTCGCCCATGTGCGAAATTGATGTGCAGCTTTCGCGAGCATCTTTGACCAAACGTGCACATCGATTTCGCGCATCCCCCTCCACCCCTTGGACAATGTTATAAACTATGTTCACTTGTCTCTCTATTGAACTACTGGACTCTTCTGTGGGCTAGCATAGGCTGCTTCACAATACAAGACAAAAGAGGAACAATGTCCAAGGGGGTGGGGAGGGGGTTTGTAAAAAAATGTACGACTTTTGCAAAAAGCCAGCAGCACCCTAAGGACTTCCCGGGCGGTCCCCCACCCCAGTACTATCCGGGCCTTGCGCCGCTTAACTTCGGAGTTCGGATGGGATCCGGTGTATTCGACGCAGTATGGCCGCTGGCGATCATAAAGTCGACCAAAAAGCCAAGTTACCCCCAACCGCGCACACCCAAATTTGGACAAGTCGAGGATTTTCAACCCATAAGGTATGATCCTCCATCCAACTTCAAACGCTCATCAGGACACTATACCGCGATCCAACTCAACCGTGCCCCACACCAGAGCTCTCAGAAGCTCTTGAGTGTGGAGTAATCCGCCTTTTTAAATCGAGTCCGTAGATGGAAATAGAATAGGAGGAGACAAATCGGCGCAACACGGGATGAATCTCAGTGGATCGTAAGACTAAGCCTACTCTCAACACTTACAATACCCGGGATGCAATTAAGTCGTCTTCAAAGGATTTATCGAGCCCAATACTTGCAATTGCTATGATCACCATACACTCTGACCACAAGTCAATGCAGCCAGAGGTAT
>NW_003208632.1:0-693 GCF_000006405.1 Perkinsus marinus ATCC 50983
GTTAATCTCAGGAGCGGCAAAAGTGACACCAATGACGAACAGGATCATCATCGTGAACGAGAAGGCATTCATGCTTACGATGAATTTGAACGGAGTTGTCGGTGGCAGTCCAAGATCGCGAAGCTATCGAAAAACCGATCATGGAGCCAGTCGCCACACCTCTCACCAATACACTGTCTACTGGTGTCTGGTTCAGGAAGGCCCATTTTCACAGACGATGGCTAAGATATACTCGCCAAACCAGCTCAATGACTTCAAGTCGTTGTCCGTATCTGGCTTTGGTGGGTTAGCTAAAAAACGAATTTAGAACTACGAAACTAAAAAGGACTAGAAATTGACGGCACATGGCCAGGAGCAAGTGATGCAGTTTGCGTGGAACAGAATTGGCGCACCAGTGCTAAGGGACGTTTGTGGTGCTTGGCAAGAACGTGTAAAAAGATGCATCGGAGCCGATGGTGGTCATCTTCTCTTGCTCTAAATTCTCATGTCCCATCAACTGTTGGTGGTCTTTCTGTATTTCTTTATAATGCGCAATACCATATCGCATTGATCTACCAGAAAGAAATCGGCTACTTGATCCAACAATCGTATCACTGCCAGAGATTCGCTCTACAGGGGTAGATCTGTCCGAGACAAGTTATGACAAGCTGATAGTAGCTGAGTGCTTGGAGCACTGAGCATCACGCGATTCGT
>NW_003202047.1:0-1275 GCF_000006405.1 Perkinsus marinus ATCC 50983
ACGATGATCAGCTGTTGGGGACTGATACTGATCCACATACTCGAAGCACATGAAGCAGGAGATGTACAAACGACAACTCACTCTCAACAACTTCACTGCATCTATCAAGCTAGATACTCACAGACGGGCATCTCTCCCAAAACGTAGTGTGAAAAAGATTCTAGCCCTGAAGATTAATAACTCCTATCCTCATCACACATGCACATAATGTGTCACTATTAATGACGGACCATTCAGTGGAGGAAAAGAGGACACTTACATCGCTAGGGCGCCTTGGACGAGGTATATCGATCGAGTACCTACTCGTCCAGGGTCATAAGCGTGCTTGAGGCCAATTCTCGATTACTGTGGATTGTTGCCCAGGAAAAATCTATCGTTCTCCACCCATTTGCTGACATCCCTCAAGTAGAACCATTCACCGTGCACAGAATAGGAATGTCGGAACAATGCCGGGTTCCAATTCAAACATACGGAGTCGAAATACCTGACAACCCAGGTTCAAACCTTGTCCTCGGCATCCGCAAACCATCCATTCTCGTCATGAAGCCTAAGAGACGCATCTCGCCTTCATAAGTATACGCACAACATACTGGTGAACCACCCAAACGGAATATGGTTTATGCCATAGCCTATTCGATGTGGAGATAGTGAGAGGCAGCGTCTCAGCAGAGAGGGACTCAGATACTAGTAAATCGAAACCAAGAAATCACCCGTAGAGGAGTCTCCACATCCATTCTGACGGCCTTGAGTAGCAAATCTGTTAATGCAACTTACCGCACTAAACTTTCAAAGTCGATCCAAAACAATCCTCTGTCATAGTCAACACTCGTGAGCTGATCGTAATGCAGCATTTGTCTCAGACTCTCATCAGACCAAGATTCCTAGGAAGGTCAATTGGGGCTGCATGCTTCTAACAGCTTAGGTACTTCATCCTCGGGGGAGAATCTCCCCCTCCATCTCAAGGACGACCATGGATTCTTCAACATGAGCAACCGCTTGCCCTTGAACTCTCCAACCTATTCAGCTGGATGATCCTGAAGGTACAAAGAGCTCCGCCTTACCTCCAGTATGGCATAAGTATGGCGACTGGCTAAACCTGTCCTGCTGGACTCTGCCTCTGATAGCTCACCACATGCTACAGTTAGAAGGCAATCACCTGAGTGGAAGCGGTTAGTGTTGCTATTGGCACAACAGCTGCTCCTCAGAAGGCAGGTGAGGGAGCGAAATCCCCACCATGCTTCGTTCAGAATGTAGGATCTCCCACACTCGCTCAGG
>NW_003202875.1:0-1355 GCF_000006405.1 Perkinsus marinus ATCC 50983
AAAGTCAAGCTGGGACTTGCCTTGGAATCGAGGAACGTCGAGGGAGCATGATCGCGGCTTGACCGCCTGACCGTCAAGCGTCTCCATATCACCACCGGCGGCATGTGATCCACCATCGACTTTAGCTTGTCTCGGAGCTGACAGGAGCTTAGCTCGTCTACGCATCTGAGCAACCCACGCCTTCTCATCGCGAGCTGGGGTCAGAGCTTTCTGGCGGCTTCCTTCACGCATGGACCCAATGTGCCCTTACTTTCCAGCTCATCCCTGGCGATAACAGCGACCAGAGCTCCAAACTGGGTGTCGGTCAGATTAGATAGCATCATCACAAGCGATGTTCACTTGTAACACGTTCTTCTTCGCGAGCTCTGCAGTCGTTTTGTCAATTTAGCCGGTTGCTCATTACAATGCCGCTGGATAATCTCTTTAGTCTCGTCTGACGAAGGCATTGGATGAGGAAGGAATAAATTTGAGGCACGGCTTCATTGACCATATCTGTCCAGCTCATGAGTATTACTCATTGAGTAAAGTGATACCATGCACTTTAAGTCTCAAAGCTCAGGGACAGGCTCTGAGCCTGAGCCTCAGGCTCGCGCCCACACACGTCGGGGTTATGCTAGCTGTATCACTTCCTCTACCTAAACGGCACTCCCCAGGATCTGCAAGCCGCCCGTGGAAATTTTCGCGCTAAGCAACGGCAGACGAATCACGACTTCTCTGGTTGCCTCGCTCTGATACAGATTATGGTTTGATGAGAAGAAACGAAGGAGATCAATGGCTCAAGAATTGGCTCGACATGTATGTCCATGGTCGGCGAAGTCGAGTCGACTGTCTAGATCAAAATCTGATGCCTATATCCACCTTTGGGATTGTATTGCTAGAGTCACTAGCATCGACTACCTAAGTTATCGATCGAGGACCCGATCGCGATTCCGAGTAGATCCGTCAACGAATTCAAGTCTACGTCACAGGTATTGCGTGAATCGAACCAGGTTGTCGCAAGTTTCGTGGAGAACTCAGCTCGTATTATGCGTTGCAGAATCAACGTAGATGGATGATTCTGGCTGATAGTGCAGAGAGCCATGACTGTTCGCGTGGTCGAGTTGAACGACTGGTTGATGCAGGCCGTGAGTCGCAAAATTGTTGTGACTGCAACCGTTTATCCGTCCCAGTCCGTAGCAGAACAGCGGGACTCCCGCTGCGGGAGACATAAGACTCTTATGATGAGAGGAGACGCCGGACAATCATCCCCTTTAGCTTATCACGTAATGCCTCTTGCTCGTGAGTGCTTGATCGCTCTCAGCATCGCTCGTCTTCCCTATGTTAAGATCAGTTAATCTGACTACCAAGACGTGACA
>NW_003201936.1:0-892 GCF_000006405.1 Perkinsus marinus ATCC 50983
TCAAACGAGAACGTTTGGATGTGCGGTACCGAAAGTAGGCGGAGCGGAGCACATCGATAGGCGTAGTTGTTTTACATATTAGGTACAAGGATGAGGCCGAGGATACGTTCTTCGTCGCTCTACCTGATGTGGCCTTTCGGCCTGCCGCGGTCGCTGTGAAATTACAGGATAATTTCGATAGGTGACTGAATGGGGCTACCAGAAAGTTTGGATGAACCTTGAAAAACGGACAACAGAATGAATAAGTTAGAAATGGCTTGAGCAGGAATCGATCCGGGGATGTCCGCCTATATTCCACGGAATTCCGCTATCGCGAGTTTCATCCACAATTCGCGACATCTTGCCAGTAGGTGGGCACCAATTGATCAAATCGATGTACATACATCGGCTGAGTCTGGGAAGTATCACAGAACTTGTTTTTATGATGAAGTAGCGAGGCATGCTGTCAATTCGCGCATTTACTGTTGTTCTTTCATTTAAATTATTCCACTACGACTACATCGGTTAAGCTCTTAAAATTCGTATCATTCGGAAGAGCATAGTTCGTCCATCCTGTACAGCATATGAAAAGACAACCGTCCCCATCCTTTGGCCGAAAAATGTCGTGCGGCACAACTGGTACCAAGCGGGAAATGCTCGATAGATGCCCGTGCCGAATCCGCAGCAAAGAATGGAAGCTTAGTTTTTGGTCCTCATCCGCTGAGGAGTACTACGGTCGTTACACATACATGAGCCCCAAGAAACGGGCGGTACTGCAACAAGCATCAAGCGACTCCGACGAGAACATGCCTCCCAATCTGGTCCTTAACAATGAGATCTGCTGAGATACGAAAGTTCGGATGATCGTGAGAGATCATATCACTGAGTGCGCACGGAAGTCTATATGTCTCGA
>NW_003200561.1:0-23862 GCF_000006405.1 Perkinsus marinus ATCC 50983
TCGTCGGTTGGGGTATTCATCGATAACAACGTTAAACCCCTACGTATTACTTTACAGATTGTTTCTATACCAACTTGTTTGTTTCCTGTTCACGAGACTAGCCAGTTTATTCTTGTGTTGACAGCACCACACGACGGCTGTTTTCCTCTTAGCCTTCCTTATCGTTGTTACTTGGATGGCCGATCAGAGTTCCTCCAAAGGTTGGCAACTGTACAAAAGATTTACTACTTTCTACTTCGGCAGGGGAGGCAAATCGAACCTTGATGCTGATCGTCGATCCGAGTCCGATTCCTCTAATACTACTACCTCTTCAACTGACGGCAAGTGTTCTTCTGGTTTCGTCTATACTTATCTCAACTGGCTCTTCAAGCTGCGGTGGATTACCATACCAATTGTCATTGGTCTGGTGGTCGCAGGGGTCTTTGGTTTGATAGATGTATTCGAGGTGACTGATGATGACTTTGCCGTCCCTGCCAACACACGGTCGTATAAGAATAGCGAAGCCTACAACGATTGGTATGCACCTGTCCCATCTCATACCACGCCATCACCAACTCCATCACCAACACCAACACTACAGCCGACGAAGCCGCCTATGCATTACACTGCGGAGGAGACGATGCTTATTCAACGGCTTGATGGTAGTTCTTTGACTGAGGACTATCTCCTTTACAACGTCACTCGATATGTGTATGATGCATGGCAACCTCCGGAGTACCTTCTAACAAGCTATTACGCTTACAAGCAAAATGGCGATTTGCTCAAAGCCGAAGTGTTGATATCGGCGAATCACAGCGCGAGTATGATGGAGGTTTGGTTTGCTAGTAGCCTCTCCGGTGAAGTGAGGCAATTGGAAGAAAAAATGGTGCAGAATTTGTATGAGCACTTCGGGTCAGATGTCATTTATGTTGGTTTCACTGGTACTTACACTAACGACATTGAGGCTAAGACTATGACAGAGCAAGAAGTCATTCATTCCGATGCTATTGTTATTCCGGTCAGTTTTGTACTGCTAGCATTGGTTCTTCGTTCGTGGCGTATGATATTCATCCCCTTGGTGTCTATAGTGGTCACTGCTAGCTACACTGGTGGTATCCTCTACCTAATAGCTCGATACTGGATGAAGGTTACCTCAGCGGCTCCTGCTGTTACCGCCTTCCTCATTGTTGCATTGTCCTTTGATTATTCCCTTTTTATCCTCACTCGCTATCGGGAGGAAATGCAGTTACATGGTCGCACGTCCTTCGAGGCTCTTGGGCTCAGCGTTCGCCACAGTGGCCATGTTATTATGGGATCTGGTTCAACATTAACGCTCTGTTTTATTGGTCTACTCTTCATCCCAATTGTCCAATTTCGCTCACTTGGAGCCGGTCTGATGATTGCAGTGATACTAGCAGTCACAGTAAACTTGACAGTAATTCCCACACTCATGCTGTCCTTTCCTTCTTTCTTTTCTACATTCGGTTGTTTCGGGATATCCAGGATTTTCAAAAGTTGTTCCTCGAGAATCCCCCGCTGTAAGATTCCTTGCTGGTTCCATTGGGCTAAGTTCACGACAAAGTGGTATTCAACTCTACTGGCAGTTGCCATAGTAATAGGACTCGGTGTTCCATTCACCATATTCGTAACGGAAATGGAGACTTCTCCGGATATGACACTACTGCAACCTCGGGGTATGTCCACAGCTGAGACTCTTGAACGTATTCAAGAGTCGTTCTCACCTGGCTTGTGGGCTCCCTATACTATTATGCTGGGTTCCAAACAAGGTGTCATTTTCGACAGCCCTGATTATTGGCATGCCGCTCAAAGCTTTCAAGAAGAGTTAGTTGACACACTACTCGTGGGTCAGAATACATCAGCTCTCGCCAGTATTATGCTCGTCAAGATTGACAGTGTGCCAACTATGAGGGTGCCTTATTCAATGGCGAAGCTCGCCAATAGCCCTCTGTGTAAGCTTGATATATGCAGCTATTTTCAAGAGGGCTTGGAGGCTACCATGAATCCTGCCGGTACTGCTGTCACTGCGACGCTAGTCGCCGACCAAGCACCAACTTCCACAGCATCTGAGAAGTTCGTATACAATTTACGAGCTTTAGTTGACAAATATAATTCTCAATATGGCGATGTGATTGAAATAATAGAAAATGGTGTCAGCTGTGAAACATACGACTCTAATCGTGCTGTTATGGGCAGCTTTGTTATCACACTGGGTATCATTCTGGGCATCTGTATCGTTGTTGTTGGTTTCCTCTATCAATCCATCCTTATTCCGCTGAGATCAGTGGTTACTATATACATCACCTTGGTCTTCTCTTTCGGGTTTACGATAGGCGTTTTCCAGCTGGGTTGGTTCAACGGTCTTAACTGCGCCACTTTATCATCGGAAGTTTCACAAGGTCTCTCCTGGGTCGTGGTGCCCATCTGTTTCGCTGTGGTGCTCGGTTTGAGTCTTGACTACGAGATTTTTCTCCTCGGTCGAATAACTGAGTCCCGTCATCTTGGGTATGGTGATAAGGCCTCAATAGAGATTGGTGTGTGGAAGACTGGATCGGTCATTTCCATGGCTGGTATCATCATGGCAGTGGCTTTCCTTGGTCTAGTGCTCACTTCAAGCCCCATGCTCAATCAAGCAGGCTTCTTGCTGGTTGTTGCCGTCCTCCTGGATACGTTCGTTGTGAGACCATTTATGACACCTGCTTTGATGGCTATCCTTGGACGATGGAATTGGTGGCCACATAAAGTAACTCATGTGTGTTATAACGATAGCCAACACCTCCTCGACTTGGAACGAAAAGCGACTTCAGATGCTGCTGCAGCGAGTAGTGAGTCGTCGACTACCTCCTCAGAAGTTTAGCCCAGTGCTGCGTTCAATACAACATAGGCGTGTTAAGCTTCTGTGTGTAGACGTTGAGTACTACTAGTGCCATCGCATGGGATACTCCCATGCATTTACTATTGTCAGCTGAACATTATCATTCTTGCGGATCGTGTTTCCATTATTGTTGCCAACTTTCTTATTATTCTGTTTCTTAAGTTCCTCGATCTCGATCGTTCGAATACCATATGTCCTACCATCTCTTGGCATGGCTGTTCTCGTATCTTTCGAGCTGCCACCAAAGAGGGCAGGCCTCGCCTCTTCGGTCCGATGATTGCGTGCTTACCGAAGTTGTTGACTGTCATTTGTGCAGCATATTACACTTTATGCTTTATTGGATACGATTCTGGTGTTTTGTTAACAGTGCGTCACTCTCTCCAAATACGACATTGGATTCCGCACTTGAAGGAAAATGAATTATTTTTGTGATGATATTTCTCTCGCATGCTTGAATTTATCCCCATATCAAACTGAACACGAACTGCTGCTGAGCGGAAACTGCATTCCTATCTGAGATTATCGAGATAATCCAACGCGTCGAAGTCTAAAAACACATAGTCGAACAAGTTGTCGATAACCCTTCGTGTCGCTAGAGGGAAATGTAGTTTCAACATACGCTTATGAATACGCAGCCACAAACCAACTGATTGAAAAAGATGCGGTTCGCTGTGTTTCTTTCGAATGAGAAACTTGTGGGACTCTTTATAAGCCACTGTATTGCAAAGGGCTGTTAAATGTCGTAAAACCTGAAAGAGATCGAGCTGGTTATCGAGATGCTGTAACTCGAATTCTCCGAGGACTCTTAAGCATACCTCTGCATGTTCAGGCGTATATTCTTTATAGAAGGCCCGACGAGGTATGGCCGTCATTCTCCTGCGACGAGTAGCCTGCTTTTTGAATGAAGGTAGAGGGCCGACTTGCGATGAATCTTCGCCTGTGAGGGAGTCTCCTTTAGACAAACCAGAGACATTAACGTTACGTTCCATTTTAGCGAGATCAGAATCCGAGCTACTGCTGCTACTGCTGCTGTTTTGGTCTGCATTATCTTGACCAGTCTTTCTGGCAGCGTAACTCAAATCGTCGTTGCCTTTGCCATCTAACAGGATAAAGATATTAGACTTATATGTGACGAATGAAAGGTACTCACTGTATACTGATGGTGACAGGGCCGAGAACGGGTTGGCAGCAAGCAGTCTCTCAAGGGAAGCAGCCTCGGCGTCATCTTCCGATGATGCTGACATCGTCTCGGGAGCATCAGCATCGTAATCCACATAGGGATTCTGATAGTGATTGAGCATGTTCTCCGATCCTGCACGGCGCATGGAACGCGGGGACACCCCTGAAGCACCCGACTTGTCAACCATGGACTGATGATGAACCTACGAGTCTGCAGCTCATCCTCGCCATCAAGAGATTGGAACAACGGTGAGGTACCACGATTAGGATCTGAAGTCAAAATAAGTTCAGCGTCGAGCATTCAAGGTTCACCTTCAACTTCCACGACTGACAAGTCTGTCGAGGAAGACGCTGATGAGCTCGAAAGGTCGCTATACTCCTCCGTGGAAGACCTGAAGACCCTAGTAGTAGTTTCACAGACTAACAAACAGTGTTGGCATAACAAAGAGTACAAGCACTGACCATGAAGCGTAAGCACTCCAATTTCACAGCACATAGTATGATACATCGAATGGAACGTTATCTCATGAAAGCACGAGGAAACGGCATGGAGGTTACATTTCCTCATCAACAGGCTTCTCATCCTCCTTGTCCACCTGCTGGAGGAACTTGTCTATATCTATCGGTCCATGGACCACTGGGTCCCATCCCAGACTCAACAGAGGCTGCTGAGCACTAGGCACCGAACACAGCAATGAGAGTGCGTAAATGGCCGAACCTGACAATCGTGTACAAATGACGAGCATAGAACGATCCTACCTCGAAGACATAAATGTTTACAGTGAGTAGCCATCTTAACAAGAGTCTCCAAAGCCCCTATGTCTAGCAGGAGCTCCACACCTAGTTCGCCACCAGCACCAATGTTGGCAAACTGGAGAGCATATGATGATTAATGTATTGAAGTACGCTTACCGTCCACATGTACACTCGGCATTGTGTCTGACTCTCTCCGTCGGAATATCCGGGATCACCAGCGAAACATCGTTCAAGATATTCACGGGCGTCGACGAGCCACTAGCAGAGAAATTATAATCAAAGCCCCAAGGAGAAACCACTTACCGGTAACTTGTTCTGTCTCAGCCACTTGATCCCAACCGTGGTGCTCGCTAAGGGCCTGAAGGGTTCCGGGTCAAGATGTGACGAAGGTGCGGTATGGACTGACCGGCAAATGTGCAGAGGAGGGATGATGGATATTGGCGTGGAGCTGCTGGGCTCGAAACGGATAGGGAAACTCACTGACCGGACGCGAATCTTGCCGTCGTCACCCAGGATGAAAGTGACGATAACCCCACTCTTGGGACATTGCCTGAGATGAGTTCCGATTGTTTCGGTATGAAAGATAACAACGAGGCACCATCGATGGTATTTTCCACAAATGGCTTCCTCCTCCCCATCGATAGCAAGAGCGTCCCTTCGCATATCCGCGATGGGGATAGTACACCATTCGGGGTCCGACACTAACCCACCGCCATATACAGAACAATACCTTGCAAAATAAGCCTAAGTAGAAGGCTAGCAAGAGAGCCTACTGTGAGCCAATACAAAGGGCAACCTGGAAGTTCGTTTTCTGGGAGTCTTCGTCAACTTCCAGTGGTACCGGTGCGGCCACTACGAGATGAGCCAGAGGTCCCGCCTCTAGGATATTATGGGACTGAGGACGAGGAAGAGATTGTTGGTGATGTAGGATGAGTAGAGAGATACCAGGACTGAATAGGCCTTCAGCTGCTTGAGTATCTTCACTGATATCCTTCTTGATACCAACCCACCGACAGAGAACGACTCGTTGTTGAACTTGACCGAAATGTACCACGGCAGTCGGAGCAGCCAGGGGTATCTGAAAATACAATGGATGAGTACCACCAGCAGGAACAGGTATTAGGTACTGGAGGCTCTGATATTTGTAATTGACTGTGGGCTTGAGATAAGAAGGATTGGGTAGCACGAAGGCTGGATCGCGACGTTGTGGCTGTGATGGTGGAGGGAACTCGTCACTCTTGCTGCCGGCGATACCTATCGTGATGATGATGCTGCTGTTACGAGCGTTCTACTGAGCTTACCCAACTTCTCAGCCCGGTCCTTGTCCTCTAGAGCTTCACCATAGAAACCCACAATGGCGTGCTTGACACGCTCTGTCCAGAGAAGGTCGAGGACGTCTACCTGATCACATACAGACTCCTCCTCGTCGATGGTGTCATCATCATCGACCTACGTAGCGTTTCATCTCTTCATCAACCCACCGCTGCCACTCAGTTTCGAGCCAACCATCGAGGATATGCTTCTCGCACATCTCCTCGTTTGAAAGGAGGCAGAGCCGGACGGGGCAGTCCAGGTCGCTGAGGGATCCACCGTACTTGACCATCTCATCGAGCACGACATGATCGGTGTTGTAGTAGCTGCAAGAAGCATGAGAAAGCTAACAGCATACTGAGGCACTCACAGGGCTACGTATCCCATCGACGCCAGTGCTGTTTGGGCCATGGCCTGTGAACCAGCGATGTCCAATTCTAGATGCTTAACAAGGATCTGCAGCGAAGTTGAATAGTAGAGGCAGACAGAGGCTTACGCTAGTAACCCATCGCATGAAATCCACCTCCCCAGGATTTATGCGGGACACTGTAGAGGGCATGGGCTCACCATCCTCACCACCAGAGTCTACTGTAACAGCCCGTGTCCTGTTGTGTAGGGCGTCCTCAGAGCCTGAACCCATCACTGAGGCATCCTCCATATGGACAGGTACATTGGATACACACTGAATGTACTCATGAGCTCAGTAGTCATTGAGAGGATATAGTTCGAGTGAAACGCCGTTAATCAAGCCCAGGCTACCAGGTATATCCCGACGGCAGTCGAAGCTAGGAGCCACTTTCCTTCGAGGCTGACCTAAGAAATACATCCATCATCTCCGTACGTACAGTCGACTCGAGTGTTACTGGGCATTCCGACTGGATGCCACTTTCCGAATTCCATGCCAGACATTCTACTGGGGAACGCTGTAGCCTTTCGTGCACCGACAGCCGCACCGGCGGTGCTGTTGTTGTTGGGCATGTCATCGTCCCACCAGACTGTGTTGTCGTAGGGGCTCGCCATTCTCTTACTGCAACGAGACGTGCCGCCCTCTGGATCTGCAGATGATTAGTAGTTATAATCGTTGGAGTGATTTAGTCCGTAAAAGTATATTTCTTACCCACGATATACTGTACATCGCTATTGGTAAGCGCAGTGGCGTCGCTCTCGAAGCTTCTAGTAGTGTCAATGTGAGTAAGACTGGTGAGTAATGATACAACGAAACACTGTAGGTAAGCCGAGCCGTTGGTCATGGCTGCTTCCATAGCCTTACCTACAATCACACATCTCACTCAGTGGGACCTCAATAGGGACACTTACGGTTACGTCGGGCTACCCCCAAGGAGAGGCAGGATAGCACTGATGCTGTGAATGGGTCCAATGATGATATCAGCACCATACGGTAGATGAGACGGTATATGTCGTACTTCTGAAGAAGGGCCACACCTTCTCTAGTGGAGGATAGGACCTGTATGAAGCCGACAGTCTGCTGCGGGGAGCGGCCTGGTCTTACCCCGATCATAGCCCCATACTCTCGACTCAGCCGTCTGAACTGCTCTACAATACCGCCCTCGTCGGCAGGTCGGGTCAGGCCTGTATGGAAAACCAATGGCCCAACAGAGGGAGGTCAGTGCGAGCCTACTGTCAGCCGCATCCTTGGCCGCCCACTTGAGCCCACTCTGAACCGCTGGGTCTGCTCTCACCAGGGGAGGACCATCGGCAACAGGTTGGCCCCAGCTGCCAACTCTCTCAATGCGAGCACCACCAGGTGAGGAGGTGGCCGACTGAGCGCCGCTGGTCCCATCAGGGGTGATGGACGCCGCCGCCGCTGCCGACTTCGAACTGAGGCTGGTGAAGACGTTGGCAGTGGTGTAGGGTTCTGGTTGAGGGGACGAACGAGATCTGACGAGAAGCTTGGATACTCCTAAACTCACAGAGTAGTCATTCTCTCTATACAGAGATGTATTCGATGTGCTCTATTAAAACGGATAACGTACGTTTCCTCAGAGAGGCCACTCAATCCTCTCTCCCGAGCCCGTCGACCAGTGATGTCCATCCAGCTTGAGAGCTTCCTATCAGATCGAATGTCACGCTCCGCCCCTGTGATCGATTCGCTGAGCATTTTAGCCAGGTCAGCCGTGAAGGTGTGAGACTGGTGATGATGATGTTGCTGACTCCGCTGTTGACCATCGACCACAACGACAGTAGGGGTGTCCGCCGTTTCCCCCGGCACTCTGAATAGACACCCCATGCATAATGTCACTGAAATGAACTCACCCTAGATATTTCTCTCGAGCCTCTTTATGTGATACCACCAGCGCCAACAGTGTATTCGCCAATCTCGCCAGAGCAAGGCACTGGCCGTTCCAGGGCTGTGAGCCAAAGACAGGATTAGCCGCGGGACCCTGACTGGCTGGCCCCTCGTTCATGCTGCTGGTCGCACTCTCGTTGTCTAGTTCCACAAGGTCGGCCAAAGTCCTTGTCGTGAATGCACTCCATGAGCTTCTAGTGCGCCGATGGTGACGATATTGATGGTGTTTGACTGAGGAAAGCGAAGTCTGCCGGAATTACACCGAGGGGGCCCTTACTAGGTGAGAAGAAGCGGAGGAGTCTCTTCAAGAAATCAGTCTCGAACATGCATTGAAAGGCTACTGAGTGATAGCCACCATGGTCGATGCAGCCGTGGGCCACAACCCGATGGATAGTTGGCCAGTGCCAGAGACTGTAGTCTCTCGTACTCAACACTTTTGAGTCCATCAGAACCTGAGTCGGGTTATAGCTTATTGCAAGGAAGGGCTTCGAACATAGAGCAATATCATTTAGGACATACACGACCACCCGGTGTAGAAGACAGCTGAGCTCACTCACTCACCCTCATGACGTGCTCTTTATTGCTCCAGTCTATTCTATCACCGCTACTGCCAGCGATGACCTATAAGAGCGGATCTAATCAGTCACCACGACTCATTGCCCTACCCCGAGAGGATAGGCGGTGGCATTGGGCACGAACTGGGGCTGCTGGACTATCCTCAACATACCAGGCCACGATAGACACCCGACCGAGTTCACACCGTACTCGTAACAGCTCATACTGGCATCGTTGTCGGACAACTCTGGTACCTGAAAGGATCGGGCTGGGCCTCCCTGGGGAGCCTGTTGCACATTTACCCTCGATGGGAGGCACCAGTAGACCCCTGGATAGCCGAGGCTTCGATAGCTAGTCCAAGTGAGGTAGGTGTCGGTCTCAAGCCAAGTAAGGATCGATAGGCATCTTGAACGGAGTTGGACGGAAGTCTTATCTGAAGGAAGTGATGCTATACGAGAAAACAGAAGTCTTCTACCATGGTCGAAGTTGGCCGCTCTGGTCACAATCGATGTCATATGGTGGATATCGGGAAAAGAAGCCGAAGGCAAGAGGATCGTGACGCATCGTAGTATCTGGACGAGTATCATAGATGAGCGGGGACGAGTAGTTCATATGCAAGCCTTGAAAGCAGTAGTGGTTACGCTTACTGTATCGACTAGACTAGTGGCCTGATGGGCCACAGGTTCATTCATGGGGTCGGCCATAGTAGCCAAATAAGAGACGGCAGACGACAGACCAAACGTGAGGAGCATCCTCAATAGTAACGAACCTTGATGACGACAGTAGATGGTGAGGATATGAAGGTTGAAGGCCTCACCGAATACTCGGGTCATGTCCATGGGAGGCTCTTTACGGCAGACCAATACCTAGAGAGAGGCTCGTGGGCTAGTGACAAAGGAGTGTCCGATCTGGGTTTCATGAAAGGTATCACTAACTCCCGTCGATAAACTCTCATACGTGGTTGTCTCGAGTGCAATGGGACTCCGTAGAAGCAGTTGGACTTACTGCCTTGGACTCCTCATTTATGCCGGTATACGATCTCCCTCGAGCTGCCAGATTCAAGGCACTATTTCCGCGGGTTCTCGACCTGAGAAAGCTGACGATGTGATGAAGGTGTGGTATTCTCAGTCACCGTGGATGATCCCAGCTGAAGAGTCCGCGGTGGACCAGCATAGCCTGAGTGTCCTCGCTTCCACCTCCCATCGAATCAGGTCTACGCGGCAAGTCGCCGCTATCCGCTGAATAAGAAGGAATGGTCAACGGTAATGCTAGGGCAGCTCGGATCTTTATGGAGGCCTACTATAGATTGCCGATGAACGGTCGAACTGGGGTACGCACCACCAGCCCAGGACGTCCTGGAACAGTGTCAGGAGCTCCTTCACTATTGTCCTGAACAGAACATGGATCGATGGACAATTTGATAACAAACTAGCGAGACAAACGTGAAACAGCAGCAACAGCAGCTCTGGACACGACCATTGGCCATGACGCCTATCAGGTCTGCTGCTGTGAAATTCTCAGGAGAGAGATGGACACGGTGGTCGAGCAAGCACCATAACTTCAGAGTGCCGGAGGCCTACATGTCATTAAGCTTCTTCAATAGTTTGATGAGGGAAGCCAATCCCTCAGGATTCTCTGCTAGGAGAAGGAGACCAGGTATGGTACCTGTGGAGCAATATCCAACAACTGACGCTAGGATGGCTGGGCGTACACAATAGAGTGGATATACATCTACGTGCACATCGACACCGTATGGCATGTATCTCGTCCAAAGCTGCTTGTCTTGAGCCTTTAGAGCGCTCTCCTTGGGTGGAGCCCACTTCCTCTACAATAAAGAACAGTGATGATGGACTTCTCGGTGAGATGTCTGGATATAACAAGGATTATCATAATTGAAAAACATTTCCTTAACGGACTTAACGGCAGATTCTGCCGGGCAGAAGTGTATGCAAAAAACAGTTCCACGAGTCGAAATTGCCCTGTGAAACTGATGTTCTCATAGGTATAGTTATCCTCCGTCACCATAGAACTGAGGTTCTTATCCGCGTGGACGCAATGAGAATGATGATATCGATATCGACGAGAACTACTACTCCCAGATGGTGTGAAGATAATTTCCATACTCTCCACCGATGGGGAAATGACGAGGGAGAATCGGTTGAATTGTTGACTTCAAAAAGCAGGAGAACCGGAGAGATAAGATTCCATGGCTTGATAGTGGCTTCGGTAACCGCTGGCATAGCGGCCCCATTTAGGGGAAATATTTTCAAACTGTATATTTCGCTGGCATAGCGGCCCCATTTGCGAAAAAGGATTCCTGAATAGTATATTCCTCCGAGAGAGCGACCCCATTAGCCAAATTGTTTTTAAACAGTGTATTTCGCTGGCATAGCGGTCCCATTCGCCAAATTGATTTTTAGACAGTATATTTCACTGGCATAGCGGCCCCATACGCCAAGTTAATTTTTAGACAGTATATTGCGCTGGCATAGCGGCCCCATTCGCCAAATCGATTTCTAAACAGTATACTTCGCTGGCATAGTGGCCCTCTAAACAGTATATTTCACTGGCATAGCGGCCCCATTGGCCAAATGGCAGTGATGATCGCCGCATCATCATCATCATGGGCCTACCTCGATAACCGGTGAATATAGTGAAGACCTGTGTGAGGTCAACAGCAATCTGCCTCCTAGAGTATTCTCTAAGGTTGCCATCTTGGAGTACATGGACCACAGTCCAGACTATAGGCTCCATATGGATCGTCGACAGGACCGGGTCGAGACAGCCGTAATTGAATAGAGACTAATAAGACCAATAATGTGGTGGACATATAAGATACAACGAACTCACCCCTAAGGCACCATTTTTGATGGCATTTTTCGGGTCCTTTAGCAGAATCGTGGTCAGAGTGGAAAGACATAGGCTGAAACACTACAGTATGCTACAACTCCAAGACTGTTGCCTCACCTTCTCAATCCAACGTCCGTGGCTCCGCTGTTGGCAATAGCCACCATGGAACGCACGGCGCAGACAGGGATCTGCACAAGTGATAGAGATGTCAGTTTCACGCGCCACGAGATGCAGAACGTACCTCCTGACCATCTATTAGAGCCAAGCTGATCCATCTCCTAATGAACTTCATAGCTGCTGCCCGTTCACAGCGGTCATTGCTGACCTCAAGTCGGACGCAGACTAACTCCATTACACGCAGAGGCTTGAGTATCTAGAATGATGAAGTACCTTTACTATTGCAGAAGCTCTGTCCCATCGCAGAATAGCAAATGCGATAATGTGGCGTGTTAGATCCCGCTCACCACGGACAAGACGATGCCTGCCGAAACTGGTCTCATTGTATATCGCTGTGCTCTGAGAGCGCACAGTCGAACGCCTAGGTTCCAGTCGAATAGGTAGAACCGTAGCACAGACGCCAGTCGGCCAAGTATATGGTTGGTATCTGAAGCCCAACGAGTTATATCATCCATTCACTTCTATGAGAACAATTACTCATCATAGCTGAAGCCAAGCCTTTGAATGCTCCCTGTTGAGGACCAACGGTCGGCAATGGTGTGGCCGAAGGGGACGCAGTGGTTGATGATGCTGTAGACGACAGAACCTGGAGAGACGGCATCTAGCAGCCAGAATGGTTGGTATTATTCTTACTGTGGTGGCCCTGCGTATAAGATCCATCTTCCTTTTGGTATCCCCAACAACCATAGCTCTCTGCTTCAGTTCCTTACATATATTCTCCAATACTAGGACCTGATCGTTGCTCAACATTCCACCAGTCAGGACATTCTACGAGACAACTCTACTAAAAGCTCATCTATATGATTTCGTCCCGAGAGAAAGCCAGTAGTAACCCCTTCAGCGCTGTATAGCTGATATAGTAATGTCAATACTGTATTGAGATTGCGTCTGCGGCTGGCGTACATGACGAACGATCGCATCCCGCATTCATGCAAAGTACTCCGACACAAAGGATGCCCAGCAATAGTGTAATGCCCCCAATACATCGCCAGAGCGTGCCGAAATTCAACTAGCACCATAGGCCGAGCGCCTTCACTGACATCGTTAGTCTTTCCTATATATACCCCACCACAAGGAGCATTGGTGCCACCTGTACTACCTTTTGAGGTTCCAAACTGCCAGATGCTGATAGCTCCAATGCAAGATATTCCCTCTTGTCAACAGCCAGACTGTGATCGAATGATATCCCTGTGCCTAACCGGTCCATCGTCCCGTACTCCATCGTATCCAACACCATTACCCGGTGCGAACATGTTAGCCGCAAACACTGTAGCCCTACGACTACTCCTCAGCGGCACTGCAGGCTTAGTAGAAGTGGTCTTCGCTTGACTCAATTCGACAGAAGAAGGAGGAGTGCCATCCTCGGTAGTTGCCCCTGGGAAGTCTGATGTACTATGAATAAGATGTTCTGTGGGTGAAGAGGGCGATGACATGAATAAAATCGAACCGATCCTCGACAGAGGTGTCCTGAATGATGACATCTTTTGTAAATTACATAAGAACTCTACATTTCGTTCGTTCACATTATGAACGATTTATACACGCCTTATACCCATGCTATCAGTACCCATCATCCCTCCATTTAAAAACTGATATAGCACGCAACAGAGATGCAGCTGTCTGAACAACGAGGCATGCGCATAGCTCATGCTGATATATCAAAAACAGGAAGACGCTGATGATTCGATAGAATCGAAGCTTGAGTGATTGATCATCACAATACGGAAATACCTCTTCGGGATTGACAAGTGATCACGCTCACCGACTTAGCTGGGCCACCGCGTGTCACCTTTATTTTGTCGGAGAATACGAATCTAGAGTCCACTGGTAAAGTGCGGCTGTTGATCTTCCTTTCCCTCTGTATGTCAACTATATATGGGATCTTCACATAGGCTATGCACATGATCAAGCTGAGGACGCAGGTAATCGTGAGGGTATAGAGAAGATAGAAAATAGTCAACCTAAAGCAGTAGGAGTTCTGTTGGTGATAGAAGCTTATTGAGTACTTTGTGGATGTAGGCCTCATCCGCCATTTAGTAGGAGGGGCGAACCCTATTGGTAGTAGACCACCACTTTGGACGGGTAGGTCTATGGGAGCTAGACCAGGCCGACCCATAGTCGAGCTGACATCACATAACGAATCTACAGTTGTGATAACCCTCTACTATCAATGAGGGGCATGTCAGCATCTCCGTGCTTTTTGACTCTCCCTTGCACTACTACCTGGGCAAGTTCAACCCCATAACGCCGCCCTCAGTAGTCGTTGCCCTTCGCCGAAGCATCATATGAGGTGACTGAAGACTCGAGATGAACTTGCCTCCCAACCCATTATAAACCCACTTTAGTTTGGTCTCCTCCTACCCTGCCAACGATGCTTTCATCGCTATTCAATCTGTGATGGTGACGATGATGATGATGCTGTGATGTCGAAGGCCCCAGGAAAACACCAGAGCCGTGATGATGACTCTTAGTGCGGCTCTGAGAGGGGGGTAAACTACTAGGCAGGTTTCAATGGAAGAGTACCTTCTCAGTGTGGTGTCGTTGGGCACCTCCAGCACCGAGAGCTAATAAAATAGTGACGCTTATGGAAACGACGTAGAAGCTGGGCATTGGTCAAGGCCACTGCAAAATCGTTTGAGTGGAGTTTCACGATGGAGATTCGAAATGAAAGTTTCTTCGTAGAATAAATTCCCCTAGGTGAGAACGAAGCCTCTTCGTTTCTACTGAGATCCGATAAGATAATTGAAAATCCGAATCGGTATACAAAACCGGCCTGACAACCACGAAAGTTAAATGATGCTGATGGTGGTCGACCAAGACAGCAAAGTGTGCTGCTGGGCGCGCGCTAAATTTTGGTAATTTCGTGGCGCGCGACATGGAGAAGAATCTTGAGTGAGTAGTAGGTAGATAATAGACAGCAGTCAGTGTTGAGTGCCAAATGACTTCTTCCGAATCTTCCTCCTCAAGTAGCGAGGCTGGCGGCTCGTCAAGCTTTGAAGAGGCTCTAGAGTGGGAGGATTGGAAAGGGGACATACCCTTCATTCACCACGCCATTGCTGGTTCATGTGCTGGTATTGCTGAACACGTGGCCACGTTCCCTTTAGACACTATAAAGGTATGCTACCACTACATAGTATAGTGTGTTCTGAGGCATCTTATGTCAGACCCGAATGCAAGCCTATTCTGGTGCTGGTGGCAGCGTACGATTATCAGCCGTTTTAGAGGCGGTACGGTCTGAGTACGGTCTTAAAGGCTTCGTTCGGGGCTGGGGAGCGATAGCTACTGGCTGTGTCCCGGCTCATATCGCTTTGTTTTCCGTATATGAGAAATTAAAGAACGTGTAGTAGATCGCTGCAAGCGGAGTTATAATGGAAGTTGCCTTTTCAGAATGGGTGTTCAAAACGAGCACTGTGCGTATCGCGTGCCCAAGTCACTGCTATGTGGTGCACTAGCCCAGTTCGCCCACGATAGGTACACTCTATGTTATGCCTATACTATATAGCTCATTGTTCAGTATACTAACGCCGATGGACGTCGTGAAGCAACGGTTGCAACTTGGGTGTTATCGAGGAACCTTCCACTGTGTCAAGAGCATGGTAGTGCTCGGGTGGAATATACATTAATAATTTTATTTTCTTACATACCACTCCTTTATCAAATGGCACGGGTAGGTACGTACAGAAGGCGCTGTGTCACTTTTCCGGTCCTTGCCTATAACGGCACTAATGAACGCCCCACAAGGAGCAGTGACTGTAAGCATACCACCCTATGTCTCCCTGGATCGAGGGCCTTCCTAGGTAGCTGTGAATGAGGCTATCAAACGTGTATGGGGAATAGGAGAGGGCGATAAGAATCATCTGCCGGCCTACTTTATAGCCGCGGGAATAGCTGGTCATAATGGGAGGGGTTAGTTTAGGAAGAATAGACCGGGGAATGACTCATCACTCAAGTTGCCATTCAGTTTCATAGAATGGCAACTTTTGTCAAAAATGGTTTACAAGGGCGCACACTGAGTTCGGGTTCAACAGGACGCGCGGCATTTCATTTCGTCGTCTTATGCATAGTTGTTGTCGATGACGACTACCGCATCAGGTGGTATAGCATCATTGACTACCCAGCCCTTGGATGTTATTAAGACCCGTCTCCAGACTCAGGACTGTTTGTGTCGAAAGGACCAGACCAAAATGCGGCCTCAGGTGATACTCCGATACTACCTACGCTTTGGAAAGCATTTTTGTATCAGATTTGTCCTCGGAAGGCAGCTGCCTTACAGGCTCGTGGAATCGTCTCAGCCACCGGGGAACTCCTCGTGGACCCTTCTGAGGTACTCATTGGTAACGGGCAACGTGGTCCATCATCCCATACAGATCCCAGAGGCCACCATGGCCAAGCTCAAGGCTAGAGGTATCGACCTCAATAACATCAAAGCGAGCATGGCCCCTCCGATGAGGGCAGCCCAGGTAGTACAACTATCCTTTTCTCATTGTAATTCATCGTTGCTGCATCTTAGACCGCCCCCCGGTACGGATCAGTGTCGTCTGCAGCTAAACTAATATGGAAAGAGGAGGGCTTCAGAGGATTCTTCAGAGTAATAATTATAATACTGTTTCTACCATACAAGCTAACATCAGGGCATGGTACCGAGATTCTGCCTCGCCATACCGGCTACTGCGACCTGTTGGGGAACCTACGAGACCGTCAAGGCTCTATTAGCCCGACTGTGATCGTCAACTTAGCCATTCGTTTCACTGCCGTGTACTATAAACTGGCGGCTCCAAATGAACCGCATACAATTGGAAAGGCATATCTAAGCCTCTGCTGTATTATACTCACCGTTCGAAGTTTGCTTTCACTGGACTAGCATTGAGATGATACAAAATGTTTCCTTTCCAAAATTGGAATTACTTGTGTTAAGAGCAACTCAAATGCTGTTATTTCGTCTTGAAAAAAAACCAGGGGCATGTCATAAAAATTCGTCGGCTACGACTACAACTTTCCCTTCTGAAAACCTTGTGCCTGTAGGGCCTCTGCAAGCGCGGCCACACCGGTTTTAGCAATTTCCCTACGGGAGTTGTAACCCATGAGACCAATCCTCCACACCTTCCCTGCCAGCTCTCCCAAAGCAAGTCCGATTTCGATGTTGAACTTTTCCCTCATATAGACGACGACAGCTTTGCCGTCAACGCCTTGAGGAATGCGGACCGTAGTCAGACTCGGCAAACGAATGTCATCATCAGTAACGAGCACTTCTAGGTCCAACTTCTTCAGCTCATCTACGAGATAGTCGGCGTTTGACTGGTGACGGGCCCACACGTTCTCGAGACCTTCCTCAGCTACTAGTTGGAGAGCGGCCCTCATAGCGTAGATCATCGAGATGGGTGCAGTATGATGATAGACGCGCGGGGCACCGCCAGAACTCTGAATGTACTTCCTTATCATGGTCATATCCAAATACCAATTGGGCACCTGCGAAAAGAATGACCAATACAATTAGACATGTGAACTTGCTTCTACCGGAGTGGTTCTGGCAGCGAGTTTGGTCAGAGCTCGATCGCCGAAAGTGAGAGGGGCCACGCCAGGGGGGCATCCCATGCACTTCTGGGTACCAGCATAGGCGGCATCAACCATCCATTCGTCGAGATAGACTGGAACCCCACATATTGACGTCACAGTATCGAGCAGCAGAAGACAGTCGTGTTCCCTGCACAGGTCGCCGATACCGTCCATGGGCTGCTTGGTCCCAGTAGAGGTCTCAGCATGACAGATCCACATGAGCTTGGGCTTATGCTCCTCGAGACCAGCACGGATCTCATCCAAGGTAAACACTGTGCCGTAAGGCTTCCTAATGTGCTCGACCTTAGCACCGTACCGACTGTGCATATCAAGAGCACGCTCTCCGAAATAGCCGTTGACGCATATAAGGTGGGTGTCACCAACCTCAGTCAAGTTAGCGATGGCGGCTTCCCAGGCGGCACTCCCGGTACCTTAGGAAAGCCGTATAGAAATCACTGAATCGTATACTCACCAGACACGGGGATGGTGAAGGTGTTTTTGGTCTGCCACACATAGCGGAGGAGCTTCTTGAGATCTTCGACGATGACCAGAAAATCGACGTCCATATGGCCGACCTGAGCACGACAGTTTACGAGGTGGTCTAAAGTGAAGGACCCACCTGTGGGAGGGACATAGCGGCGTGGACCTCGGGGTGGGCGTTCTGGGGCCCAGGGCCAAGGAGAAGTCTTGTGGGGCCTTTGAAGGGCTTCACCTCGCCAGAAGAGAAGGGGTTGTCTACCAGCATGTGGGGACAAAAACTACCCTGAGAAATAGTATACTGACGATTTCCACACGCAAGGAAACCTTCCTGTGTGAGCTCCGAGATGAGTTCAAGTCTAGTCTGTCACTAAATCACATATATGAGCTCCTATCAATGGAAATACCGGCAAACGAAGTTCATAACCGTAATTCGAGTCATTGCTATCCCACGAGTAGAATGTGTTATACACCTCTTGTACGGACGAGACGTACGAGGCTCCAGAAGCTCTCAAGAACGCATGACCATGAAGTTGCGTTCAGGGGCGTGCGCACTTTCGTCTGCGCAAGATGCTTTGGATTACGCCACTTTTGTACTAATCCACTTTTGTACCAAATCAAGTAGCGCTCGCCCCTATTTTAAAAACTTCCCTTCGGGAAGCGCTTCGCTCCGCGAACCACTTCTGTGCTAAAATCGTTCCTTTTGTGGAAAATTTGACCCAGTTGATTGAGCTTGTACCACTCTCAAACCACTTCTGAACCAAATGAAATAGCGCTCGCCTTAGAACAAAAATAGCAAATAGTTGATCGAATAGCTCTCCGTCAGGTCGAAAACTGAGCAGAGGTCCTGACTCAAGGAAGTACTATTCCTGATGACATCGTGGATATGTGGATGGCTATGCTCTGTCGGCAGGGTGGGGTTACAGCTGCTCGAGGCGTATTGGTGGGAACAACTCACTTCGGCTTCTCGCGGGTCATTGATAGCATCCTGA
This sequence comes from Perkinsus marinus ATCC 50983, assembly GCF_000006405.1. NCBI lineage: Eukaryota > Perkinsozoa > Perkinsida > Perkinsidae > Perkinsus > Perkinsus marinus. The sequence continues at coordinate 19,031 of NW_003200561.1, forward strand.
AAGCCGTGAGCTCTATCTCCAACCCGTTCTAGATCCGACATGTGGGCACTATGCCGCATCTGCCGTTGTGGGTGGTCAGGTGTATTTCATGGACAGTATGAATATGTCGGTCATGTCTTCGGGTTTTTTTTGGACAAGCCCTACGCCAGCTGTATGGTTCAAAATGTGTACTTAATAATTCGGGTTACGGGAGCAATTTATGCGGAGTTTTTGTTATCGCTAAACTCAACTCTGGTTTTTTAACCGCCAGTGGTTTCATCTTTCCGTGTTCGATGAAGCTGTATGAGATACCATTCGGTTGCATGCATTACTAGGAAAGAAAATAGCAGGTTTCCGGAAATCTTTCCCGCGCCAGCTAGCATGTTATTCTCACCTGAAGGGAAATTCAATACCTGAGTTTAAAGTTTTTTATGAGTGTAGTTGTCAATTAAATATTCCACAGATAATTCCTTAATATCGGACGACGATGATAAGCGTTCATTGATCACCCAAGTTGGGTGACCCAACTAGCTATGTCTGCAGTGCAGACTCTGCACCCTTATCAGAACTTTTGCCGCTATGTATCAAAACCACAGTTACTAGTGAACATAATTCCTAATCTATTGATGATTTCCGAAACCATAGCTTTGACTACGTTACTTAACGTACGAAGTATAACCACTAGCGGCTAGTAAACCTCAACACAGTGTACTAACTTAAGCTGTAGCCTAAGTCCTAGGCCAGTAAGAATGAGAAGCTTAGCTCACTCCTGTCCTCAGTCTAACCTTTAAGAGCACTGGGCAAGTGCCCGAGTAAGGCCTCAGCACGCATGCAGAAATACGTGACGCCACCGGTGTCACGGCGCACAAAAATAACAGTAATAACAGAGTAATACAGTCAAGTACAAACACCGGGAAACCGTATAATGGTTCATGAGTCTCCGTACACTGCGCTGGAGCGCACAACGGTCTGTAATAATTACGACATAATTTAGGAGTCTACACTTGTAGACTACAAGGAATGAGGTTATACGTTGAGACTTGTTAAATTGCGTTAGACGCAGGACGTCCTCGGCTCTCCTCGCAGTGAGGGCTTCACTCACAGTAGCGGAAGGCAGGTCGTTTTAAGACGTGTGAAAAAACCCAAGTCGTAAAATTTAACCCGTGCAAAAGCATCCCAAAAATTTAGTGCAGAAGTGGAAGTAAAGTTTCACCCGGTGTCAAAAATTTCTTTATCGGAAAAAATAAAGTGAGTAAAAACGTGCAGAATTTGGTACAACAGTGGATATTTTACCCACTAAAAAACTTAATCGTTTGCGTGCGAAAAAGTCCAGATCCGGTATAAATCGCTCACCTATCATCGTTTAGTACAAAAGTGGTTTAGTACAGAAGTGGAGACACGATGCTTTGGGGGTTCGTTTCGAAACGTCGAATGGTTTGGTTCTTCAACACTTCGTACAGGGGCCATCGCTTGGTACCATTATGCCTGATAGACCGATACAGTGTGTGTTGGTATTACGGACAGCGATGGATAAAGAGCTTTCCGAAAGTGACTTGTCTCATACCGATGCCCTATTGGTGACTAGACAAACTTCCTTGTTACACTATGCAAACATCGTGAGCCACCACTGCCGTCTTGTCGCGCGGCTTAGTCTTCTATCGTATTGCTCCTGGTCTTCTTAGTGTTAGATTCCCAGTATGACCACTACAACATCAGACTCCGAGCCCGTCGCCCCTGGTCCATTCCGCGCTAAGGACCTCGAGCACAGCACCTCTGCATTTCGGTGTATATCCGAAGCCCATCATGGGTAGGTTACCACCGAGTTCCTAACCGGTGGCAGGCAAAGAGTGTTCGTAGATTCGTGTCTACTTTCAGGCAATCCGGCTCAAGTCTGGAGTGGAACAATCTTACGTTCAAGATCGGTGACAAGACTATCCTTAAAGACTGCACTGGTCTGCTCAAGCCAGGGGAGCTCACAGCAGTGTTAGGCCCCTCGGGGTCGGGCAAATCTACGTTGATGAACGTCCTTGGTGGTCGTCAACGGGCCAAGGGCAACGGGAAGTCCTTCGAAGGAGCGGTGTCCTTCTCCGGTCAAGTCGACGAGCCCGTAAGGTTCCGTAGCCGCATTGCCTATGTGATGCAAGACGATTCGCTCATCGCGACGAGTACCCCTCGGGAGATCCTCGAGTTCTCCGCCCGGCTGCGCTTGGGTGCTAAGCAGAACATGACCAAGGATGAGGTAAAGCTTGTTAGTGTTCTCTTCCCCGTCCATCTCGCTCCATTTTTAGGTTAAATGCCTTGTTCAGGATCTTATTGAGTCATTGCGTCTCACATCATGCTCGGAGACTCTTGTTGGCAACGAGCTTATCAAGGGCATTTCTGGTGGCGAGAGAAAGCGCACCTCGGTTGGTGTGGAGTTGATCACTAAGCCTGACATGATCTTCCTCGATGAGCCTCTCTCGGGTTTGGACTCGTACGCTGCCTTCACTACTGTTACGGTCCTCAAGGAGCTGGCCGAGTCCGGCGTTCCAGTTATGATTACTGTTCACCAGCCGTCTAGTGAGATCTACCAGCTCTTCGATAACGTCATGATTTTATCCGCTGGGGAGATGGTCTACTATGGGAAGACCAGTAAAGTCACAGAATTCTTCGACGTGCATGGGGGCCTACGGTGTCCGTCCAACTTCAACCCTGCGGACTTCGTGCTCTTCGTACTGCAGACGGAACCGCAAGAAACTATCCAAAAGTTGGTATCAGCGTACAAGAAGAATGCTGAGGAGAATATCGTACCTGCTATCAACAGCATCCGACAGACGCACAAGGAACTCGCTATTGATACGACTGGTCCTGGTCGGGCCAGCATGATGGTCCAATTCCGAGAGCTTCTCTATAGGGAGATACAGGGTACAATGAGAAACCCTGTGGTCCTTATTATGCGGTATATGATACTTCTGGTTCTCGGTCTGACGTTCGCCCTCATCTTTTTTGACGTTGGTGAGAGCAGAGATCAAGACTATTGGCTCGGCAACGCTGCTGTGTTCCAGAGCTATTTCGGTGCCATTGTCGCTCTCAACATTATGGCCATGATGGGATCTGCTCAGACCGCCGTCCTAGCCTACCCGGCTCAGCGAGGTATCTTCTTACGTGAGTATGCGTCGAACATGTACTCCGCCGTGCCCTATGTTGCATCTAAGACCTTGGTTGAGCTCCCACTGTCGTTCGCCGACTCGCTCTTCTTGATGATAATAACCTATTGGTTGATGAACCTCCAAGGCAACTTTATTCTGTGGGTGCTCACTTTATGGCTGGTGAATCTGTGCGCTTCGTCTCTGGCCCAAGTCCTCGGCGCCTCCTGTAATTCAGCAGCTCAGGCTATTCAAGTCCTACCCCTACTAACAGTGCCACAGATCCTATTCGGTGGTATTTTCACTCCGATCGAGAACATACCAGTGTGGCTTCGCTGGTTGCAGTACGTATGCTTTCTGAAATACGGTGTAAATATCGCATATTTGATTGAATTCGGTGACGATTTTGACGTTATCAATGATCAACAAAATATTGATCCTGACCTCATTGGTCTCTATTTGGGTGTCACATTTGGTCTTCTTGTTGTAATGAGAGTAACATCTATTATTATTCTGAAGAAGAAAGCGAAGTTCGTTTTCTAAAGTTGTTAACTTTGCTATATTCTCTCAGTATTGAAAGTTAATTACGACATCTAGACCTATACCGGAGCAGTCGCCTCCGTCGTGAGGAGTCTGGACTCCGATTATTACGCCGTGTATGGTGCACGTTGGTGAGTTGAAGAACTCTTGCGTTTGTTAGTGTCATGCGAGTCATCACTCTAGGCAGTGTATCATACACTGCCTAGAGTGATGTATCATCAGAGTGATGTATCATCTAGGCAGTGTATCATACAGTGTATTACAGACATTGTGTATGTGATGGTAAATCCACTGTATACTCTATGTTGTGCGTATTCCCTCGCACACGTGGTGATTGCGATACCTCTGAGACCGGGACTACCCAGGATCAACATCACATTTATTGCACCGTTAACCGGAATCGACAGCTACTATTACGGCGTGGCAGCTGTTGACATGATAGAGCGATGGGTGCTGAAGGTATCTCCTGCGGAGAGGATATACTGTTTCATCATAATGATCGAGTCCACTGCTAGGTTGATACAGACTCCACCTTCCCTTTTCGGATAGTACCTGAATACATCGATATACAGAGTGCTAGCGATGTAGAAAGCGCGCGAAGAGCTTCCAGGGCAATCGCAACTGCAGCGGACAACTCCGTATTCGTTATCGGGGCAGGAGGTGTAGATGTACCGGATGGACGGGTGAGTGAAACTGAGCGTGACGTCTCTTTGGGCATGATCTCTGCCGTCGGGGACTGTCGTGCGATTTCGATTCGCCTTGACTACTCGCGAATAACACAGGTTGTCCTGTACGGTGTTCAGAACGTTATCCTGGATCCCGGGTTTATCGTTGAGCCTTGCAAGGATCGCGAGAAAGGGATATTGTGCGCCCCGAGACCTTCCTTCAGCGAAGGTGAGCTCTAACTTATGTGTGGAGGAATCTCCCATCACAGTGGTAGGAGAATACCGTCGAACAGCTATCGAGGCCATGCCGGCCAACACGGCGAGAGCTTTCGTTATCGCGGGGCGCACACTTGAGAACGATACCACGACCGCAACATGTGGCCAGGACATACTAGAAAAATCATGGCTCGGAAGTCCCGAACCCAACCTGTATGTTGACAGTCTTTGGGAACCCTCCCAATAGAAGAAATTCTCAGTGTATCTGGACATGCGTGGTCTCCACTTGCGCTTAAGTGATGATATT
>NW_003200561.1:23962-38786 GCF_000006405.1 Perkinsus marinus ATCC 50983
ATAGCATCATTGACTACCCAGCCCTTGGATGTTATTAAGACCCGTCTCCAGACTCAGGACTGTTTGTGTCGGAAGGACCAGACCAAAATGCGGCCTCAGGTGATAATCCGATACTACCTACGCTTTGGAAAGCATTTTTGTATCAGATTTGTCCTCGGAAGGCAGCTGCCTTACAGGCTCGTGGAATCGTCTCAGCCACCGGGGAACTCCTCGTGGACCCTTCTGAGGTACTCATTGGTAACGGGCAACGTGGTCCATCATCCCATACAGATCCCAGAGGCCACCATGGCCAAGCTCAAGGCTAGAGGTATCGACCTCAATAACATCAAAGCGAGCATGGCCCCTCCGATGAGGGCAGCCCAGGTAGTACAACTATCCTTTTCTCATTGTAATTCATCGTTGCTGCATCTTAGACCGCCCCCCGGTACGGATCAGTGTCGTCTGCAGCTAAACTAATATGGAAAGAGGAGGGCTTCAGAGGATTCTTCAGAGTAATAATTATAATACTGTTTCTACCATACAAGCTAACATCAGGGCATGGTACCGAGATTCTGCCTCGCCATACCGGCTACTGCGACCTGTTGGGGAACCTACGAGACCGTCAAGGCTCTATTAGCCCGACTGTGATCGTCAACTTAGCCATTCGTTTCACTGCCGTGTACTATAAACTGGCGGCTCCAAATGAACCGCATACAATTGGAAAGGCATATCTAAGCCTCTGCTGTATTATACTCACCGTTCGAAGTTTGCTTTCACTGGACTAGCATTGAGATGATACAAAATGTTTCCTTTCCAAAATTGGAATTACTTGTGTTAAGAGCAACTCAAATGCTGTTATTTCGTCTTGAAAAAAAACCAGGGGCATGTCATAAAAATTCGTCGGCTACGACTACAACTTTCCCTTCTGAAAACCTTGTGCCTGTAGGGCCTCTGCAAGCGCGGCCACACCGGTTTTAGCAATTTCCCTACGGGAGTTGTAACCCATGAGACCAATCCTCCACACCTTCCCGGCCAGTTCTCCCAAAGCAAGTCCGATTTCGATGTTGAACTTCTCCCTCATATAGACGACGACAGCTTTGCCGTCAACGCCTTGAGGAATGCGGACCGTAGTCAGACTCGGCAAACGAATGTCATCATCAGTAACGAGCACTTCTAGGTCCAACTTCTTCAGCTCATCTACGAGGTAGTCGGCGTTTGACTGATGACGGGCCCACGCGTTCTCGAGACCTTCTTCAGCTACTAGTTGGAGAGCGGCCCGCATAGCGTAGATCATCGAGATGGGTGCAGTATGGTGATAGACGCGCGGGGCACCACCAGAACTTTGAATGTACTTCCTTATCATGGTCATATCCAAATACCAATTGGGCACCTGCGAAAAGAATGACCAATACAATCAGACATGTGGACTTTCTCCTACCGGAGTGGTTCTGGCAGCGAGTTTGGCCAGAGCTCGGTCACCGAAAGTGAGAGGGGCCACGCCAGGGGGGCATCCCATGCACTTCTGGGTACCAGCATACGCGGCATCAACCTTCCATTCGTCGAGATAGACAGGAACCCCACATATTGACGTCACAGTATCGAGCAGCAGAAGACAGTCGTGTTCTCTACACAGGTCGCCGATGCCGTCCATGGGCTGCTTGGTCCCAGTGGAGGTCTCAGCATGACAGATCCACATGAGCTTGGGCTTATGCTCCTCGAGACCAGCACGGATCTCATCCAAGGTAAACACTGTGCCGTAAGGCTTCCTAATGTGCTCGACCTTAGCACCGTACCGACTGTGCATATCAAGAGCACGCTCTCCGAAATAGCCGTTGACGCATATAAGGTGGGTGTCACCAACCTCAGTCAAGTTAGCGATGGCGGCTTCCCAGGCGGCACTCCCGGTACCTTAGGAAAACCATATAGAAATCACTGAATCACTGACTCACCAGACACGGGGATAGTGAAGGTGTTTTTGGTCTGCCACACATAGCGAAGGAGTTTCTTGAGGTCTTCGACGATGGCCAGAAAATCGACGTCCATATGGCCGACCTGAACACGACAGTTGCACGAGGTGGTATAAAGTGAAGGACCCACCTGGGGGAGGGACATAGCGGCGTGGACCTCGGGGTGGGCGTTCTGGGGCCCAGGGCCAAGGAGAAGTCTCGTGGGGCCTTTGAAGGGCTTCACCTCGCCAGAAGAGAAGGGGTTGTCTACCAGCATGTGGGGACAAAAACTACCCTGAGAAATAGTCTACTGATGATTCCCACACGCAAGGAAACCGTCCTGTGTGAGCTCCGAGATGAGTTCAAGTCCAGTCCATCACTAAATCACATATACGAGCTCCTATCAATGGAAATACTGGCAAGCGAAGTTCATAACCGTAATTCGAGTCATTGCTATCCCACGAGTAGAAGAGCTTCGCTGCAGTATGTTCTCAATCGCTCGGATGGACGAGACATACGAGGCTTCAGAGCTACCCTCTCAAGAACGCGTAACCATGAAGTTGCGTTCAGGGGCGTGCGCACTTTGGTCTGCGCAAGATGCTATTTTGGGTATTCGTTTCGAAACGTCGGATGGTTTGGGTCTTCAACACTTCATTCAAGGGCTTTCGCTTGGTTCCATTATACCTGATAGGCAGATACAGTGTGTGTTGGTACTACGGACAGCGATGGATAAAGAGCTTTCCGAAAATGACTTGTCTCATACCGATGCCCTATTGGTGACTAGACAAACTTCCTTGTTACACTATGCAGACTTCGTGAGCCACCGCTGCCGTCATGCCGCGCAGCTTAGTCTTCTATCGTATTGCTCCTGGTCTTCTTAGTGTTAGATTCCCAGTATGACCACTACAACGTCAGACTCCGAGCCCGTCGCCCCTGGTCCATTCCACGCTAAGGACCTCGAGCACAGCACGTCAGCATTTCGGTGTATATCCGAAGCCCATCATGGGTAGGTTACTACCGAGTTCCTAACCGGTGGCAGGCGAAGAGTGTTCGTAGATTTATGTCTACTTTCAGGCAATCCGGCTCAAGTCTGGAGTGGAACAATCTTACGTTCAAGATCGGTGACAAGACTATCCTTAAAGACTGCACTGGTCTGCTCAAGCCAGGGGAGCTCACAGCAGTGTTAGGCCCCTCGGGGTCGGGCAAATCTACGTTGATGAACGTCCTTGGTGGTCGCCAACGGGCCAAAGGCAACGGGAAGTCTTTCGAAGGAGCGGTGTCATTTTCCGGTCAAGTCGACGAGCCCGTAAGGTTCCGTAGCCGCATTGCCTATGTGATGCAAGACGATTCGCTCATCGCGACGAGCACTCCTCGGGAGATCCTTGAGTTCTCCGCCCGGCTGCGCTTGGGTGCAAAGCAGAACATGAGCAAGGATGAGGTAAAGCTTGTTAGTGTTCTCTCCCCCGTCCATCTCGCTACATTTTCAGGTTAAATGCCTTGTTCAAGATCTTATTGAGTCATTGCGTCTCACATCGTGCTCGGAGACTCTTGTTGGCAACGAGCTTATCAAGGGCATTTCTGGTGGCGAGAGAAAGCGCACCTCGGTTGGTGTGGAGCTGATCACTAAGCCTGACATGATCTTCCTCGATGAGCCTCTCTCGGGTTTGGACTCGTACGCTGCCTTCACTACTGTTACGGTCCTCAAGGAGCTGGCCGAGTCCGGCGTTCCAGTAATGATTACTGTTCACCAGCCGTCTAGTGAGATCTACCAGCTCTTCGATAACGTCATGATATTATCCGCTGGGGAGATGGTCTACTATGGAAAAACCAGTAAAGTCACAGAATTCTTCGACGTGCATGGTGGCCTACGGTGTCCGTCCAACTTCAACCCTGCGGACTTCGTGCTCTTCGTACTGCAGACAGAACCGCAAGAAATTATCCAAAAGTTGGTATCAGCGTACAAAAAGAATGCTGAGGAGAATATCGTACCTGCTATCAATAGCATCCGACAGACGCACAAGCAGCTCGCTATTGATACGACTGGTCCTGGTCGGGCCAGTATGATGGTCCAGTTCCGAGAGCTTCTCTTTAGGGAGATACAGGGTACAATGAGAAACCCTGTGGTCCTTATTATGCGGTATATGATACTTCTGGTTCTCGGTCTGACGTTTGCCCTCATCTTTTTCGACGTTGGTGAGACCAGAGATCAAGACTATTGGCTCGGTAACGCTGCTGTGTTCCAGAGCTATTTCGGTGCCATTGTCGCCCTCAACATTATGGCCATGATGGGATCTGCTCAGACCGCCGTCCTAGCCTACCCGGCTCAGCGTGGTATCTTCTTACGTGAGTATGCGTCGAACATGTACTCAGCCGTGCCCTATGTTGCATCGAAGACTTTGGTTGAGCTCCCGCTGTCGTTCGCCGACTCACTCTTCTTGATGATAATAACCTATTGGTTGATGAACCTCCAAGGCAACTTTATTCTGTGGGTGCTTACTTTATGGCTGGTGAATCTGTGCGCTTCGTCTCTGGCCCAAGTCCTCGGCGCCTCCTGTAATTCAGCAGCTCAGGCTATTCAAGTCCTACCCCTACTAACAGTGCCGCAGATCCTTTTCGGTGGTATCTTCACTCCGATCGAGAACATACCAGTGTGGCTTCGGTGGTTGCAGTACGTATGCTTTTTGAAATACGGTGTAAATATCGCATATTTGATTGAATTCGGTGACGATTTTGACGTTATCAATGATCAACAAAATATTGATCCGGACCTCATTGGTCTGTATTTGGGTGTCACATTTGGTCTTCTTGTTGTAATGAGAGTAACATCTATTATTATTCTGAAGAAGAAAGCGAAGTTCGTTTTCTGAAGTTGGTAACTTTGCTATATACCCTCAGTATTGAAAGTTAATTATGACATCTAGACCTATACCGGAGCAGTCGCCTCCGTCGTGAGGAGTCTGGACTCCGATTATTACGCCGTGTATGGTGCACGTTGGTGAGTTGAAGAACTCTTGCGTTTGTTAGTGTCATGCGAGGCATCACTCTAGGCAGTGTATGTGATGGTAAATCCACTGCATTCTCTATGTTGTGCGTATTCCCTCGCACACGTGGTGATTGCGATACCTCTGAGACCGGGACTACCCAGGATCAACATCACACTTATTGCACCGTTAACCGGGATCGACAGCTATTATTACGGCGTGGCAGCTGTTGACATGATAGAGCGATGGGTGCTGAAGGTATCTCCTGCGGAGAGGATATACTGTTTCATCATAATGATGATCGAGTCCACTGCTAGGTTGATACGGACTCCACCTTCCCTTTCCGGATAGTACCTGAATACATCGATACACAGAGTTCTAGCGATGTAGAAAGCGCGCGAAGAGCTTCCAGGGCAATCGCAACTGCAGCGGACAACTCCGTATTCGTTATCGGGGCAGGAGGTGTAGATGTACCGGATGGACGGGTGAGTGAAACTGAGCGTGATGTCTCTTTGGGCATGATCTCTGCCGTCGGGGACTGTCGTGCGATTTCGATTCGCCTTGACTACTCGCGAATAACACAGGTTGTCCTGTACGGTGTTCAGAACGTTATCCTGGATCCCGGGTTTATCGTTGAGCCTTGCAAGGATCGCGAGAAAGGGATATTGTGCGCCCCGAGACCTTCCTTCAGCGAAGGTGAGCTCTAACTTATGTGTGGAGGAATCTCCCATCACAGTGGTAGGAGAATACCGTCGAACAGCTATCGAGGCCATGCCGGCCAACACGGCGAGAGCTTTCGTTATCGCGGGGCGCACACTTGAGAACGATACCACGACCGCAACATGTGGCCAGGACATACTAGAAAAAATCATGGCTCGGAAGTCCCGAACCCAACCTGTATGTTGACAGTCTTTGGGAAACCCTCCCAATAGAAGGAAATTCTCAGGTGTATCTGGACATGCGTGGTCTCCACTTGCGCTTAAGTGATGATATTTTCGAACGAGAGCCCACAACAGTGTTTTACTGCGGCCACATAGCTGGTCTCTATTCTCTCGTACACCAAGTCGAGCAGAAGTCAATCGAGTGGATTTACTGGATACTCGTGGAGCCTTCAGGCAGAGGATGCGACTCCGCGCCTTTTCTACCCGTACCTCAGCATGCCGGTTACCTCAGTCACTAATTCGTTATTCGTAGCAGTTTCCGTCGAGCGCTGCTGTATCGTGTATCGCTCCGCCTACATACAGCCCATTGGGCTCCCTACAACAACAGCTCGATCTTCTTGAAAAGGTGCGTACAAATAATCTTCATTGGAGACTTGAAGTGACTACCACGCTTCAATGAGCCGGCTCACTGTTCTTAGACTCTTATAACGAAGAGAGCGCTTGATATCGTTGACTCCCTCCAGTACAGAGCAGCGAGCCAGAGGTAGCCGCCATGGCGTACCACACGTTCTCCACATCGCCATGGTTGAGTCAGATTCCACGTCCGGGATATGAAAGCCATAGGACCAGCAGCTCTTACAAGGCAAGAGTGATACACTTTGGGGAAAAGCTAGGGTTTATTGAAAACAAGAAGTGGATCGCAAACGACTCCGTTCTATTTCAGTGTCCACCACAGTGCGGTCGTTCAAGTACTCGAAACCGAGAGGTTCCTCCGCAGCATGAGTGCCTCGCTCATTCAAGCTATAAGTAGAGACGAAGAGACAGCCTATGTCGGTCACTGACGGAAGAGGACTGAATCCTATCACCAATTAGCTTTCAGTGTAGCCGATCAAGACTCAGTGAACACCTGGAAGAAACCACAGATTCATATATGTCATCACAAGCTATCCTCGAAGACTCATGTAGCCCTTCGTTCTATTTGCTATATTCCCTGTTCAAGGTCAGGCACAACAGAGCAGGATAGTTCAGCGTTGCTGCTGGAGGGCTGGCCTAGTCGAGTCGACCCCCTCAGTGTTGGCATTGACCTCAGCCGCACTGTGGGCTCCGAAACCAGCGATATTATCCGAGGTGACAGTGGCCTTGCGTAGAGCAGCAAGCTATTTCTCCCCCCGACAGGGATGTGCCTCGTGAGCTCCATAGCATCGCTGATGCAGCGTCGACCGACCTTCGGCCAGACGACGTTGGCTACTGAGTCCTCACAAAGCGAGGTTTCTTACGTGGATTCCATCTCGGGAATGGAAGCCATTTGGCCTAGGGTACCGAGGCTCTCCATTTCTATTCGAGATGATGACTCTGCTGTGACTACGACTATGGAATTTGCTGAAGCTGGCGAATCTACTCCTTCTCTCTAGATATGAACATCATTGTTGTTGTACATCAGACTGCCGGTGGATGCCAGTCGACTACAGCCAGAGATCCAAGGCATTCCCCAGGCTACTTAGGTGGTCTTTTAGCGGCCACGCATCGAGTGAGTGCCTGCCTATATAACCCTGCACAACTTGCGTCAGGAGAAACATCCTCGGTTGGCGGTCATCATTGTGGATCTGTCAAGCTTGGTGTCGATACAGGGAGGGACACGTCGCAACGACATCATCGCCGAAGCCGGAGTGAAGCGCATTCTTCACTTTGATCAGCGAGACTCAACTCCAGGTCTTGATACACTCCCTACCCGCGTACTACGTCATCACTGTGATAATAGCGCAGGACACGGCTGAGCTGATAGAGTCTGGAAGTTCCCGATATATGACCAAAAGCGATCGCAACTCGATAATCTCCAGACTGAAGTCATCAGTACGGTACTATTAGTGGCTCTCCAACGGCGAGGCTTGTCGTCTCTGCAAGGTCCCCAGTGGTGGATATAATCTGACAGCTGCTCTGATGCTCGCAGCGGAAGTGTCCACCTCCTTCGAGACCGACTGTCCCTCGATGATATTCTCGATATCAAGCTCATATCCGACAGCACCCAGAACGTATCAAGAGGTGATGACCTCCTGCGGCTTGGCGAGATGATGCTATTCGGGGTCCCCTTTCTCTCGCGATCTCAGGAGGTCGACTTGATGTCGTGGTTACAGCGATCATTATCTCCAACTACCCGCATCTTCACTGTCGTTATGCATGGCGAATTCCACTTGGAAAGCTCAGTAGCAGTAGTTATGACACATCATCGTTGGTTTCTCGTCATATGCAGCAGGATACACTCGAGTACCGTAACTCGACCAGAGGCTACAATCAATACGAGCGTCATGTGACGCGCTTGCTGAAGCCCTTCGCATGCACCTTCCACGGTGTTCATCAGGTCGACACTTGTTCGACCTTCTTTTACTGAGAACCGTATACTGCTAGGTGATTATGGATCCAAAGGAGGTTTCGGGGTCCCTATTGAGAGCATATGCTTCCCTCTATGCATTTGCGATGCCTAGTCCTTCCGACCAGATGTAGTCCTCTCGCGCGCTGATCTCATACTCGATATGACACTTCGAGTTGCAATGCAACCCGGAAGGATATCACACTGAAGCCGTGAATACAGGTATCCTGTAATTTGGGAGCCCCCAACGCCGTCCCCCTATACTGGTCGTCTACGCCACCGTGCATGCAATGCTGTTGCGGACGGTCTAGGCTACCCCACTCCCCTCCTTGGAATTCTCTGTGTTGATGCCTCAGCCGCTTTATCGAAGTCTTTCGGGCTTGACCTTCTCAACATGTACGAGCGACTTGCTCACCGAACTGATCGACTTCCTTCGTTTTTTCGAATCTTGACCTCGTCATAACTTACGCTTGCAGGCCGGACTATCCCATCGCAGATGCTCTGCTCAATCCACCGGCCGTGGTGGAATCGCAATGTCGATCACCAGCAGTTACTGCTGTCGAATTACAGAGTATTCGACTCAAGCTAGCTGGAGAAGTAGCCTTTTTTCGAAGTCAAAAATGCAGACGACTCTTCAGGCGTGTGTCGATGATGAGCTCAATGGGAATATTCAGTCACATCAGCGCGGATCTCTCGCTGATGCAGCAACAAATCAACGGCTGGCTCAGACGGAAGTCGAAGGACAATCCAAGCCGATGGATAACCATTCTCGAAGTCTGTGTTTTCTCGTCGCATTCCTGTCATGGGTTGTCCATTAATCTCTTGACACTGTGTTTGTGTCGGACTTGCTGGAGCGTCTGACAATAAACAGTTCACAGCGAAGCTGGTTGCTGGCATCGTGTTCGTAGTGAGATCTGTGGCATTCCATGTCGGAGACCAACTTCGCTATCGTGTGTGTGACTTCACGGGCATACTCTTGTCGCCAGATTTTATCCTTGATGTATATATCTCAAGCAGGTGACAAGTAGATATGAACTGGCACGAAATATCGCTCGTATCCGAGCTCCTCCTCGACGGCTCACTAAGTCATCATCAGAGCACCCTCTAGGGAGCGACGCGTTCACGAGAGAGTCGACAATTCTTGTCAGGCCACCTATACACAGCTTTCACTACGCCGCTCGGCAGGTCGATTCGGTGCGGAATGGACAGTGTGTTCACAACGCACAAGGATGTTCCTCATGCGATGAGATGAGTGATAGTATTATTCCTATCCCAAACTCCAACTTGAACTCGATCCTCCGTTAAGAGTACAGATGAGCACCTCATAATTTGATAAAGAATTATTGGGACATCTGGAATACACATCATACGTTAGGCAAAATGGGTAGAAGGATGCAGAACTGGACCCCGCAGATGAGAAAGAGCAAAGTTCATCTTTGTGACTTGTAATCGGGTAAAACAGGAACGGCAATAAGCCCGTGTTGACGAACTAGTTTCTCATACACCACGCACATCCTCTGTGCTAAGCGCCTCAGTGGTACATTGGTGGACTTTTCAGAGGACGCTTCTTTATGGGCCTCAGAGTTGATCGCAAGCCTATGGAAGATGGCCACAGCTGCGGCACGGCAATCCTCCTCTGTTCTCAGTGATTCGTATTCCATCGTCGCATTATACAGAGGATCAAGTATGACCCTCCCTGGGGTTGTTGGGATCTCGAAGTTCATGCCCAATTGCTGGATTGAACTGACTCTCTGGACGAACTGTGGACGAGCAGCCTCCCTGAGAAACACAGCAAAAATAGTGTCTACCATCATGGTTACTGCTAGGCTTACATCAAGAACTCTGAATGAGGACAGTGCAAGGAGCGCGTCCTTAGGACGAATCGAAACGATTCAAACAACCATTTGAAGTTGGGCCCAACGGCCAGACATATTTCCTCAGATTTAGCCCTCGTAATGGTATATATCCCCTAACAAGGAATGCTCAAAGTGCGGTGTACAAATGGGCTGTATCTCACCCCCCTGGAGCCTTCATGACCACCGCAAGCTAAGTCGATCAATGATGACAACCACAGGCATAACGGAAGACTCACAGCCGATTTCATCACACCAGTTGCGGATGGAATTGAGGAAACTGAAGTCTTGTTCACACCAATCGCCCCATCGAAGAGAAGTCCACAAGTGGACGAAGAAGTGATGTGGGAGCGGAGTTTCCCCTTCCACTTTCTGACAACGCTAAGCCACAATTATGGGACAACATGAACAAAAGAACAACAACATGAGGACACGAGGAAAGCGATGGGATCAGCAAACAGGTTCACACGTCAGTTTCGAATACAACGCGCTTCCTCCGTCGCGTGGGTAAAGCTCCTCTACGTGACGTCGGTGGAGCGCGCCAAGCTTCACGGGGCCTTGGCTTTCCGAATATCTTCCTGCGATACGCGAAGCAAAGACGAGAAGAGAAGTCAGGGATGCTGTCTGGGGTCAACACTTTTCCATTCAAATCCTCAACCCAGCGGAGGACTTTCTCGGCAGCTTTCCAACAGTCACCATCTGAGTCTAGTCTTGTTGATTTAATGTTAGGCAACGACAGCGGGTCTCCGACTTTCGCCGGAGTGAGCAGCAAGTGATCTCTTGTAATCGCTTCCTTCACTGTATGATTGCCGTGACTGAAGAAGACATACATAAATGACCTCAACTATGATTCGTAAGAGTAGGTGAGGATCCCGCGAGTGGACGAAGTGCCGCCTCACAATTCACATAGAAAGCTTTCATATATTCCCTTGGGGCAGATGATAGCTCTGGTGGAGAGGAAACCATCGGCAGCTTGGTAGACCCAGCGGAAGCCGTCTCCGCCGACTATACGGCAGGTTCCATCCTCCAGCTTTCGAGCCCCAAACGTATGCTGAAGTAATAACAGGATGTGCCAACACTCGGAGAATGAAAATGCCATCGCGGACGGTCCAGAGTGAACAAGGAACCTTAAATGCCCGATGACTTTACCTGGGAATGAGTGTTGGCATCTGGTAGGGCGGCGAGGCGTCTCAGATAGGCGCCTGTCAGAGTAGAATTCGCTCTCGATCTGCTGGTCATTAGCTCACCAACAACATTATAGTCATCATCATCATCATCAACCTCATGCCCTCCCTCACTCCAAGCGGAGGTCAATGCTACCACGGTACAGTGAGTACACAACAAAACAGAGAGGAGTGTTTTGACGACCATCATGAATGGAGTGTAACTACAAATGAGAATGGCCTTGTAACGTCCGTGAACATCGCCGCTATCACTCAGGTGTGAGTTTTAGGAAGAGCGATGGAAATCGGTGGATTTTGAGCATATAAATGGCGAGCGCTATATTTTAATGGCGCGTGACTCTCCTTCAGTTCGCCACCGGGACCAAGTAGTGGTCTTCTCATGGTAGAGGAAGTCGCGGGGGTGGACGAATACTCTGACCAGAAACCACCACACCAACGGTAGAAGTGCGCTAGTCTCGACTGCAACTTCCAACGCGAGAGAGGAAATCTCGAGATAGACGGTTTTGCGGATCATTCTGATGGCGCTGATGTGGCCATTGAAATAAAGCCCATATTGCACGTTTAACAGTATTGAATACTCAAGGCGCCTTCAGTTTCTATGCAAATACTTGAGTATTTACGAAGAGCAATTCACAACATGCGTACTTAAGGAAAAACTCAATTCCTCAAACTTAGTTTAGGTAGAGTAAATGGTATTTGTTAGTTGGTAGTTGCTCCTGAACTTCAGGCGCCTTAAGTATGCTTGTGGAACAGGCTCATTGAACACAACCACATTAAGTGAATAAGAAGAAGCTCAGAATTGCAAAGGCTTGTTGTCCTCGGAGCCAACTATTCTCAGCCTGCGATAAATGAGAAAGTACACGAGACCCAAGACGATCCAGACCGCGAATACCTGAAGATTCATCAGTGCATGACGTGACGAGGTTGACTACGGGTGGTCGTCAATGGCTAGAGCTCATGAACAGGTGAACCATACGCCAGTTCATTGAGACGCACTGCTAACGTTGAGGGGCACCAACAAACGACTTCGGTACAATCATGGTACTACAACACCGAACTCAGCGACCCACATATGATCATTGCACTCAAACCTGTATTAATTCATATTCCGAGACGAGATATGACACTTGTATGATCCTTGAGGGAGCCGCCGACTTACAGCTCTAGCTCGCATGCATTGCTGAGAGGTTGGGCGATCAAAGGTGATGACTCGAGGCTTCGGCCGGCTACTAGGGCTGGAACACTGCTCACAACTACAGTCGTATGGATGTGTGTACACGGTCGAATCCATGGTTATACGATCGAAAATCTTATGCTACATTTACAAGTAGAGGAGTAGTAGCATTCGAGGCAACACGACACCGCAATATTGTCGGTATGCTCATTGGCCATTACGGACTCGTTAGTCGTGTTGGGGGAGTTGTCGAGATCATCGTTCAACACAACCATAGGAGAGAAATCAAACCTTAATCTTGCTTAATTGATCATGCTGCTACGAGTTAGTATAGAGCAAAACGGTCGGGCGGGCGACGACCAAAGATATGAGGATACTGGCCGCCCCCAAATGAATACAGCAACTTGTTGCTGATGATATACAGCTCGAATAATCGACCGTTAAAATTAATAGCAGCAAGATAACATATACGAGAATCACATGTCCTGAAACACACATGGAACACCGAGAACACTACAACTGAATGGAGCATCACCCTTATAGGCTTCATGGAGCACTGCCGTAACTTCTGTCCACACGTCACATTGATCGCACTGTAGCCATAGACCAGTAGAATCCTTGATGGGGACGACCGACCTTGCAACCAAGAGCTGCCCTTCCTTGTCGCCACCCTCGATCATGAAGTGTCGCATTGCAGGAAACTGCTCTGACTTGACAGTCGGTATGTCTCCCGAAACTGGGAAGACGGCAGAGGTAGTCGTCGGCTGGCTCTTATCTCGTCCACAATAGACGTCTAACTGCTCGTCACTGAGAACTGCCAACTTGACATTAGAAATATGCACTTGTCCTCGGGGTTGGTCACTCAAAGAAGATATCTCTACCAATTGTGCCGAGCCAGTCACTTCTTCACCTCCCATACACTTGAAAGGACCAGTCCATCGGGGCTTGAGCTTATTAATACTGTTGGCCGCAACCCAGAGTAAGTCACCCTTCTTGTAGGGAGCTAAGTTTGGAGCTCGGCGACGTCTACTCTTCTCAGCCATCTTGATGGCTGTCTTCCGCAAGCGACTCAATGTATGCTCATGAAAGGCTTTGAGCATATCCTGGAAACTCCTACGCTTAGCCTCGACGTAGCTTTTGTACTTGGCATCATCGTAATCCAACGCATTTCCATGCCTATTGATGAAGGCGTCGAGATTGGGAGGATTGGGCGGTCTTGGAGAGATCGATGGTGGTGGCTTGGGTGCTGCCGCGAAAATCAAGTCGTTGGGGGTGATGTCGCCCGCTACTGGTGTAGAGTTCAGTGTTGAGGCCACCTGGGGAACAAGAGCATACCACGGGGAAAGAGTGACGCCTCGAGCCTGCTCATCCTCACGGATGGCTCTGATGAGAGCCCAGAACTCCAGATGTTGGCGCTCAAGATAGCTGCGGCGGAATGCTGCATATGGAGCTTGAGCTACCACTGATATGCCTAGAGATGCCGCCCATCCAACATACATCTTGCCTGTGAAACTCCTATCTTGATCGACCACAATATATTGTGGATAACCGTGCTTGTGGAAATGGTACTCGGTGAGTAGTCTGGCAGAGTTGGCTGACTTGTCCCGTGCTAGATAGAAGGCACTGTAGCGAGATACCAGGTCGTATATATGCAGAGCATATTTGGGAACCTCGCTCTCACTCTTGGGCGTCTGTAGCAGATCTTGTCCACCGACATAGGGCACCGTTGCTACCGGACCATAGGGCTCACTTGCCGGACCTATCCAATCCAATGCTAACACGCAGTTGACATCAAAATCCTTGGGGATGACTTTTGGACGTGTATCTGGCCACACCTTGGCACCCCTGCTGCGCTGGCAACCAGGGCAGCTGCGCGAGTATGCGCGAATGGCCTTTCCTATACCTTTGTAGTAGTAGTGCTTCTCGGCATAAGCTACCAAGTACTTGGGTGGTTGATGACAGAAGTAGCTGTGGAGGTGGCTAATGACCGCATCTCTCACTGTCTCCGGAACGAAGATAGGTGACCCCGAAGGGTCGTTCTCGTTGACTGCTCGACCGACTCCCAACCGTAAGACCTTCTGTCCTCCCTCAACTACCACCACAAATGTTGCTCGAATTTTAGCTCTCTCATCATGTGAGTAGCTTTGGAGACGTCGTTGTAGTTGCTCTGGTAGAGTAGTAGTAGACTTTTTGTTGGAATCGAGTAAGCTTAGGCATATCTGAGTGTGGGGGTCCTCGGCCTGAGCAGCGACGATCAAAGGATAGAGACCAGCTGTGACCTTGGATATCTCGTCATGCCCAACTGATTGGGGTAGAGTGTCAGTGGACCCGCTGTTTTCATCGGACGCAAACCCCACCCAATCGATACCACTCGCTTGCTCGACAACGGACGTGCCGTGAGATGCCAGAAGCTCTCGAAGGAACCGTTCGGCTTGGGGATAAGATTCACCGAAGGGATCAA
>NW_003200561.1:38886-44952 GCF_000006405.1 Perkinsus marinus ATCC 50983
ACGAGACCCAAGACGATCCAGACCGCGAATACCTGAAGATTCATCAGTGCATGACGTGACGAGGTTGACTACGGGTGGTCGTCAATGGCTAGAGCTCATGAACAGGTGAACCATACGCCAGTTCATTGAGACGCACTGCTAACGTTGAGGGGCACCAACAAACGACTTCGGTACAATCATGGTACTACAACACCGAACTCAGCGACCCACATATGATCATTGCACTCAAACCTGTATTAATTCATATTCCGAGACGAGATATGACACTTGTATGATCCTTGAGGGAGCCGCCGACTTACAGCTCTAGCTCGCATGCATTGCTGAGAGGTTGGGCGATCAAAGGTGATGACTCGAGGCTTCGGCCGGCTACTAGGGCTTGAACACTGCTCACAACTACAGTCGTATGGATGTGTGTACACGGTCGAATCCATGGTTATACGATCGAAAATCTTATGCTACATTTACAAGTAGAGGAGTAGTAGCATTCGAGGCAACACGACACCGCAATATTGTCGGTGAGAGAAAAGCATCATCAATGGCCAATAGTCAATATACGAATCAAGATACTCGTATATAATCATATCATGCTTGCAATTACTGATACTTGTACTAGCTGAGGTTCAGTCAGTGCAATGTCACCTTGTGATGGCTTTGGGCACTAATCACAATGGATAACCCACCTGACACTCCAACGCAGTCGAGAGGACCAAGCATGAGGTTAGAAGTTGGAGATTCCAAAGCCATGGCGGCGTATGGATTCGATAATGGGCCAACTCAAGAACAGGAAGGGGCCTAGACGCATGTAGGCAGCCGTCCATCCCCTCCACAGTCCTGGGAGTCCCTCTTGTCTGAGGATTCTTATAGCTCCCTCAATACCACTGTTGTATTCCCCAGTGCTCATGAGTCTCGTTCGAATTACATCAACTGGGGCAGCTACTGTAGAGGCTACTAACCCAGCTAAAACACCACACATGGCTGAAAGTCGAGGCCCCTCCTCAAACCCATGGCCCTTCAAGGCACGTTTTGCCACTTCATAAGTTGTGATTTGGGCACTGGTCACCAAACTGGCACGAGTACAAGTAGCGACGACACCTTTAAAAAGAACGCCACTGGCATAGTTCTTAGATAGGCCATCAAGAACAGAATGAAACGAGGGTTTACTGCCAATACACCGACCAGTCACATAGCGTCCGTCCGGACCCTTCAACCCCCCTTCGTATTGGGAACGGATCTTCAATCGGTCAAGAGGCGTGGTACAGCAGGCACCGATAAGGCCACTGGTGAGAGAAGCAGACAAGATGATCGGAAAAGATGCCGAGTTGAGACCGGAGACATCGGCATAGAAGGCTTTGATGGATGGGTAGAGGCCTATGCGTAAACAACCATTGACGAACTCGGCGACTGCGACGTATCGGAGTCCAGTTGTCCAGATTCCGCACAAGCCATCACTTCTCACCTGAGCAGCATCTGGGCATCTCTCATTTCGAATATACGGTCTGACTTACAGTAGTCTTCATGATAGTCGTCAGGCTCACAGGCGGCTTGTTGGTCTGCATGCGGACCTTGAGAACCTCCACAGGGTTCAGCAATGCTGCTGTGGTAGCGACACCGAGTCCACCAGACAACCTACAACACAATACCTCTAGCAGGGACAACACAGTAGTTACGCTACATGTCTAAGTGTGGGGCGTGAGGACAAGGAGCTGGAATGGCTTTTGATGGGTACTTCTTTGAAGAGCCCTTGGAACTGGACTCGCCATAATCGACGGGGGAAGGCTGGATGCCAGGAATGGATACAAAAGAGTACAAAGGCAAACCTGTCATCACTTGCACACTACTGCATTCATGGTGCTCGTTGCGAGTACGCACCGTAAGTGGTATTGACAGTCGAATATGACGTTGGGTGTCCGACGATGCAATGAGTGATGTTCCACCGTTGATAAATTCTCGATTCTGAGCACGTTGCTCGTGCTGTGTATTACAGCGAGTACTGGGATAGCGAGTACTGGCATGCTACTCGGTGGAGGGAGCAGCGCTAGACTACGACGAGCATGCCTCAAGCATACGACATGAAGACCAGCT
This sequence comes from Perkinsus marinus ATCC 50983, assembly GCF_000006405.1. Lineage (NCBI taxonomy): Eukaryota > Perkinsozoa > Perkinsida > Perkinsidae > Perkinsus > Perkinsus marinus. The sequence continues at coordinate 40,969 of NW_003200561.1, forward strand.
GTGTGATAAAGATGCCATACCAACTTCTGTGGTTTCGGGTTATCAGATGAAAACATCGGATCACTCAACTAGTTCAACAATCATCCTCTTGATGTCACGGTGGGCTTCGAGGGCGTTGGCGAGGCGCTCATATTAAATGAGACGTTTCTGGAGCTGAGCTAAGCTCCGCTTCCTTCCTTGCTGAATAGTGCTTTTTTTTGAAAACTTTCCATCGAAAATTTCCTCTGCGTTACGCAGTGTCACACTGCCAGAGGAAATTTTCGACGGTAGAGAATATGATGTAAGTTATTCTCCACGCAAAACGGGTAGATCGTATTAACCTCCCGTCGACATATGTTATCAAGAGGGAACCACATACTGCGGAAACGACATACCTAATACATAATACGTGAAGGAAAGGTGCAGTCTTGAAGAGATCGCAGACCAAGCTGGTTGCGAGCATGCAGGAATGGTTACATACATTAAAACGGTGGTAGCCCCAGAAGCTGCTCTCTAAGTAAGCCTATTAGAGGCCAGCTTATGAAAAACAGGGGGCCAATACGCATATAAGCTGCACTCCAACCTATGAAAAGCCCTCTGACCCCATCGCTCTTCATGATCATATATAGATTGCCGATTAATGAGGTTGACGAGGTATTGAAGCTCATGAGCTTTGTTCGGATCACATCCACGGGAGCGGCAACTGTTGTCGCAAGAAGCCCCGAAATGATGCCGGGCAGGGCTTGTTTCAGCGCACCGTCTCCCATACCAATCTCGGAACATGTACGTTTCGTATGCTCAAATCCAAACACTTGTGCGGAGGTCACGAGGCCAGCTCTAAGGCATGTTGCATGGGCTCCTCGAAGGAAGGTCCCTTCCCCCAATAGAGAATACACTCCTCCCAATATAGAGGTATACGTGGGTTTAGAGCCAATACAGCGACCAGTGAGATAGCGACCGTCGGGACCAAGGAGACCTGCTTCGTATTGCAGTCTGATCTTCATCAAGTCGAACGGGTTACCGAAAAACGAGCCGACGACGCCAGTGAGGAATGACGAGAATATACACAAGGACGTGCTCGTTGGAGAAATGCCCCAGAGTGAGGCTATTGAAGCCTTAACCTCAGGATATAGACCTAGTCTGAAGGCACCATTAACAAAATCAGAAGCCATGGACGACTTCAAGCCTGGGAGGAAGAGTCCTTTCATACCATCCCTTCGTAACTAAATGACTTTATATGCAGGGAACAGAAGGAGGAGCCCTACTATATCGACGGCAGTGCCCCATAGCGATAAACGCGTTGTAGACGTTTGCATGGCAACTTTTATGACGTCCATCGGGTTGAGCAAAGCAACAGTGAAGGCCATAGCGCTACCACATGCCAACCTTGGCAGAAGAGAACAAGAAGATCGCCATCACCAGCACCAATACTCACATGTTCTTATGAACGGTGACTGCTTCGCGATATTCCGAACCCTCGACAGTGGGCGCCGTCATTTGAGTTCAAGATGGTAGCAATAGAATCAAGATAAGCAACGACGCGTACGTGCACTGTGCAACTACCGTCACACCACCGTCCCCCCTACAGTGATGATCGTGTAAAATTCTTCAAGCTTGCCTGTCAGTTCGGAACCGTCCATGTTCACATTGAGGCTCTGCAAGCTGTGTTCGAACAAGTGTTACTTATCCCCTGGGAGCCCCACTATGGACTAATTCAACACGCATGCTTAGTGACGTAGATACAGTTTCAGATAGGAACTTGATAAGGAGTGGTATTAAGAGTAGTACTAGTAGCAGCAACAGCAAGAGTATTATTATTCTACACTAATAATGACGTTTAGTTTTACGTTGATAACAGTAGCATCTAACCCAACACCTTCAAAGCCTCCTCCTCGAGATCAGCCACCTCCCCTCGTTGTCGCTTAGGTGAGGGCTCCAATGATGACCTGAGCACACTTCCTAGTGACACCTACTAAACCACGCCCTACCCTTCATCTTCTCCATTCTCATCATGGTCATCTGGACTTGCTAGTACAGCTCCCATGTCCTCATCCTCCTCATCAGCATCATCACCCTTCTTCCGACGTAGTTTCTCCTTGATCTTACGATGCTTCTCCCGTACCTGTCCTCATCTGCTATACTCAGGCCTCTCCCCTACCCTTTACCTTCTCCTTCATCAACCTCTTATCCTCCTCCTCCCTCTCCTCCACCTTCTGCCTCATCGACTCTATGAAGGCCTGCTTAGCAGCAGCAGCACTCTCCTCATCAGCATCTTCATCCTCCTCATTATCCGACCCTTCGTCACCACTCTCGTCAAAGGTCATGTGCTGATTCTTACCAAGGCCACCCGTACCCCTCACATACATTGTACCTACACCACTCCTCAGAGCTCCTCATATTGTCATGTAGTTGCCCATGCGCGCATATATTCCCACACTATAGTCGAATCGCATTGTTATCACGTTGATGTCACTAAAAGTCGACTTTCGAACCCCCAAAATTGAATGACTGTAGTTCGCATAACGATTCAGTCCACACTGTAATAGCTGTTCACATCACAGACCATCCCTCATCCTCCTACCGTCCTTCCTAACACGCAGTCGACCCCTCTTAACAGCATCCCGAGCTCGTGCCTCAGCTTGGGTCGCAGGTTCCTCCTCTACAGCAGAGACATCACTCTCCTTGTTCACAGTAACCTATGCGTAATGCCAGTAATATCAACAGGGCCCACACTGCCCATGCTACTGCCGCCTACCAACACATCGTCATCATCATCCTCCTCTGCAGCAGCTCCCTCATCCTCCGGACCTTGGGTGGCGAAGAGCTCTTGTTGTCGCTTCTGTCGGCGCTCGAATTTGGACAGCTTCGTGGCTGATCACGAACAGCTTTATCGGCATCTCATGGTGATACGACTACTATGATCTACTAATCTCAAGCTCCTACGATCAGCAAGAGACCAGGTAAGGTAGAGGCATCACTATTCATTCCATTTGGTCTAGTGGGTGCAGTACCTTTCTTGTCTTGTAGGTCCTCCTCCAGCTGACCCCAGCCACCGTCATCATCATCATCATCATCCTTCCCCACATCTCCACTCATCTCCTTCTGCTTCTTAGCCAACTTCTTTTGCCGAATCTTTTCCTTCAGTCGCTGAGCGAGAGAAGAAGGCAGCTCATAACGAGAGGCTAACAGCACTACTCTTGAATCGATAATCACCAGAGCTCGAATAACAGTGGACTTCAAAATTCTTGCCACAAACGGAAAAGGGTGTTTCTCTGGACCTCACTCCTCATCACTACCTCCAGCTTAGACATATTCTTCTTTTTCTTTCTACTGGTCACTTCCTCTTGAGTAGGCAACGTTATCGGAGGGGCTTCATGCAGTCCTAGCAAAGTCCCCTCACACACCGACTATCATCACTATACCCACCCAGGCTGTGAGCATAGGCTGCCACCTCATCTTCTGTAAGCCTAGTCCTCCCAGTCAGAGCTACCGCCCTCGCATACACCTGACCCACGTGTAAACAAAGTGTATGCAGGAATGCCTACTTGAGTGGCTTTAACAGCAAGGTGCTTCACGTCAGGCTCTGACGCCAGGAGACTCTGTAATTTACCAGTGATCTGAATAGGGCCGTATTAGGCGACAATATCGTGCTAAGGTGCTACACAGTACATTGAACATCCTTCTCCTGTTGATGGAGGTCACACGCACATCCACCTTCTTCTGGGCGAGCTCGGGTAGAAGGGATGCTTCTTCGACCTACATGCGGACGCCAGCATCATCGTCCAAGACACTGCTGCTGTTTCCTACCTCAGTTGCGAACATTAGAGCATTGCCGTTCCTGTCGAAGCGTGCTGTCCTCCCAACCCGGTGAATGTAGGTGTCTGCGGTATCAGGAGCGTCCATCTGTATGACCCAATCGACCTGAGGGAAGACACTGAGTGGATAGTGGACAACCTGGGCTTAGCTCTACCTGGGGGAAGTCTACACCCCTCGCGGCCACGTCAG
>NW_003200561.1:45052-47013 GCF_000006405.1 Perkinsus marinus ATCC 50983
CTTGTGACTACCAGTACGATCATACATCTCAGACAGATAGGTTTCTCTTCTGTTCTTGTCCATGTTGGTCTTGTGCGGTTTTCACCGGAGCTTTTGCTCGATCGTCAGACATAGGGAAGATTTGCTGCTGACCAGACTGAGGCTGATTCGACGGCTCTGATGTAGTTTGTGGTAGTAGTGGAATATGACGACTGTTGTTGTTGTCGGCATAGAAGACTTGACCTTGAGGCGTATGACCAACATAGTGACCATCACCGTTGTAGCCATACGAACGTCGTTGTTTCAGTGCATGGGCCTTCTTTTGTAGACTGCGCATAACCGTGCGAATATCCTCATATGTAGTAACCTGGTCGGAACCACCCAGCTCCTTGCATGCGTCGTACCACCACCCCGTGAAAGGGTCACCAAGGCATGCTTGCAGAGCGAAGGCGATGTGTACCGGATGTAGCTGTGAGTGGTGATCGACAGAACAGTATTCCAGCTCTCGCAAGCGCTCGTTGGTGATACGGAGGAAGTCACTGAGCTTCTTGCCTCCTTGCTTCTCCGTGAGGATCTGCTGGATGAGGCTCGTGACTACCGACTTGTCTTGGTGATTGGTGCCTAGATATCTGAGAGCATAATGATAAAACTCTTTATAATAACTTCGGCGATTGGGAGCTATGGTGAGATGGTTGCTCTGCTCGTCCTGGATGTAGGTGACCAGTTCTTCATCGATACAGGCCGCGATGAACGCCCGTACCGCTGCTGGTGACTCATGCGGAACCCATTCTTGTAAGCAGAACGCCTCCCATTTTCTCCTCATATTGGAGAAACTGATACCACCATCGCCCTCGTTCTCACCGGTGTACACTGGAAGCTTCTTCTTGCGCCAGGTTTCGGCCAGATAGTTAGCAGTACGCGCAATATCGCGCTGTTCCTGGTGCGGTATGATGTCGTCGTCCATGCCCTTAGTAGCGGTGACACCCCTATAGACAGAATGCTGCTGATCTTCGCGAGCTGGTAGACTCCTAGGCAATCTATTCCTACTGCCATTATTGTGGGCGTAGCGAGAATGATCTTGCGCTGTCGGAAGTCGCCTGTTGTGCTCGACTTGGTCAATGGTCTCTTTGGGGTCACCAAACACCAACGACGATGAAAGGGCTCCTTGTTCTTGTCTCTCGAGACTCTTAGCTGATAAATAGGCCCGGTCTTCGCTTGAGTATGCCGGTTCCTTGGCCGTAGCTGATGATATTGAGTCGGACTCGTAGAAGACCGTGCGGTGCCGTTCTAGAGGTGCCGGATGTGGAAGTGCGTGCCCTTCTGCTCTTTGAATAACTTCGTCTTCTTCGACAGAGTAGTTTGAAGCTTGCTGACTGTTCCGGCGTTGAGCTCGTGGTAAGCTTCTTGGCGTAGGGATTTCTCCCGCCACCCTTCTAGAACGGCGCTGTTGGGGAAGGTTAGTTCTCGGATGATTATGCTCATTGGCCATTACGGACTCGTTAGTCGTGTTGGGGGAGTTGTCGAGATCATCGTTCAACACAACCATAGGAGAGAAATCAAACCTTAATCTTGCTTAATTGATCATGCTGCTACGAGTTAGTATAGAGCAAAACGGTCGGGCGGGCGACGACCAAAGATATGAGGATATCGGTGAGAGAAAAGCATCATCAATGGCCAATAGTCAATATACGAATCAAGATACTCGTATATAATCATATCATGCTTGCAATTACTGATACTTGTACTAGCTGAGGTTCAGTCAGTGCAATGTCACCTTGTGATGGCTTTGGGCACTAATCACAATGGATAACCCACCTGACACTCCAACGCAGTCGAGAGGACCAAGCATGAGGTTAGAAGTTGGAGATTCCAAAGCCATGACGGCGTATGGATTCGATGATTGGCCAACTCAAGAACAGGAAGGGGCCTAGACGCATATAGGCAGCCGTCCATCCCCTCCACAGTCCTGGGAGTCCCTCTTG
>NW_003200561.1:47113-64600 GCF_000006405.1 Perkinsus marinus ATCC 50983
GGACTACACCACCACACTAATTTCAATTTTGACGACTTCTGGGTATCACTTTCGTTGTCAGCGAGGCTGACTTCGACCAAGTCGGATAAGCCATAACGCCATAGCGCGGCATGGCTGTTGCCGTCTTCTGAGGGCGGAAAGTCTTGTGAATCAAAGTGCGTGTCTTGGATTGTCATGAAGATTGTAACGTAAAGGCCGACCTCGATGTGGCATATCTGCCCCGAGCAAATCGGTCATGCCATCATCAAAAATGATTGTACTAAGGCATATCTAGGAGCTATGGCATAGGTGCCTTTCGGAAGGATTTATTGCACTGAGGCGTATCTTAAGGTTATGGCATAAGCGCCCCGTCCGATGGAATCACTTGTACTGAACCTATCTCAAGGGTATGAGATAGGTGGCCCGCCCGGTGGAATTGATTGTAGTGAGGCGTATTTGGAGGTTATAGCATAACTGCCCCGCCCAAAGGAATCGATTATACTAGGGCATATCTTAAACTTATAGCATAGGAGCGCCGGCGATAGAATTGATTGTACTAAGGCATATCTTAAGGTTATGGCATAGGTGCCCCGCTCGAATGAATCGACTATGCTAAAGCATATCTTGAGGTTATGGCATAGGTGCCCCGCTCGATTGAATCTGTTGTACTAAAGAATATCTTGAGGTTATGGCATAGGTGCCCCGCCCGATGGCATTGATTGTACTGAGGCACATCTTAAGGTTATGGCAAAGGTGCCTCGCCCGATGGAATTGCTTATACTAAGGCATACCTGCAGGCTATGGCATAGGTGCCCCACGCAATGGAATCGAATTTATAAAGGCACATCTTAAGACTATGGCATAGATGCCCCGCCCGATGGAACTGATTTCACTAAAAGCAAACTAGAGCTTTAAAATGTACGTAAGTTTCACTCCATAATTCCCAACATCATGCTCCTGACTCACCAAGGCGATAGGACCACTCAGACAAGGACGACTCTACCATAACCCTACTACCCTTCCTTCCCTTCCCCTTCCCTTTGCCCTTCCCCTTTCCTTTGCCCTTCCCTTTTCCTCCCTTGCTATGCCTCCGTAGTGTAGTAGAAGGCTGCTCTGTCGTGGTCATGGAATGATAAAGACTGTCTTAACCCCTCGAAGTCCACCTCCACACTGCCATGCACAACACCCTTATTGGGAAATAAACTGGTTATGAGCACACCATGCAGCACTATTGTCGTCCACTTCTATATAAGTCAAGCCGATACCGAATCCGACACATCACCGTGGCATACCGCTCCATGACAACATCTTTCCCACTCAATTTACATCACTTTATCGTGACGGCTTATCGCTCGTGACTAGTTTATCAATTTTTGCGTAAGACCCTTGCATAACCCGCGGGGGGAGCGGTTGTTATCAGTCTGAACAGCGACCATTCTGTATATTTCCCTTGCGCTCTGATCTCTTTCAGCTGTCCCCAAGAGCATCACGGTGATGCCATCACCGCTCAGCAGCCCTTTGGATAGTAAAGTGCCGGCACAGCATGGTCTTGCTTGTGAAATTCACGAGCAAGCTCACTGCTCCCATCGCTGATCATAACTGCATTAGATGATGATGAGAAAACCGCGTGACAATGAGGTCCTACCATAGAGGTGCCATAAATTGGAAAATGCAGAAAAAATCTCAGGATCGCGGCGGAGCGAAGCACGTGATCGCAGCGGGAGTTCCAAATGTATCTATCATCTTGCGCTCTTCTATAGTTCTCTGCCGTAGTACCGTCCATTCGACGCACACTGTAAGAAGCACACGAGTCGTTCTCAGCTCTTCGTTTGTTGCTTGACTTCCCGCCCTTTGCCAGTCATGGAGATGACTTATCTTGAAGGAATGAAACAGGTTCATATTGACGGGAAAACCAGTTACACTGTACGACCCATCCCCCGTAGTCTTCATCATACCAACGATCGGTTTTTTAGGTTCCAAGGCATATGGAATTCATCCGTAAGGTGGGTTCAGGTGCCTATGGAACGGTAGCGAGCTTCAGCGATGGAAGAGGTATGCCCTGCAGTGTTGGTCAGATTGTCAGAGTCTTTGTGTTAGATCACAAGGTTGCTGTGAAGAAAGTACAAAATGCCTTTGATGATCTAATTGATGCGAAACGCATCCTGAGAGAGATAAAACTATTGAGGTAAACTCCTGTAACGGCTGTGTGTGGTGCTGAGGTTGCCTACTATCAGGACTTTTGACCATGATAACATTGTGCGTATTCTGGATATGTATCCGCCACAGAGCCCTGATTTCGAAGATATCTATATTGTAGAGTACACCTTCTCTCTTCCCGACTGGTATATAGGGTTTTAGGTGACGGACCTGATGGAAACGGATCTACATCGTGTTATATACTCAAAACAAAGCCTTACGGATGAGCATTATCAGTAGGGACGGCGACGACGACCGTATCGCACTAATATTCACTCAGATACTTCATCTATCAAATGTTGAGGGGACTGAAGTACCTTCATTCTGCCAACGTCATTCATAGAGACCTCAAGCCAAGCAATATTCTAGTCAATAAGTAAGGTTTTAGGAGATTACACCGAACCACACAAGAGTCGCTTGTTGTTCACCTCACGGCTTCATGTTGTGAGGCTGGATTTTTACATATACTCATCGGAAATCCCAATAACCTTGGGTATACTTTCATTTTAATATCGAATTGTAAAGCATAATCTATTTTCAGTTTCCTCAGCGATTACTAACCAAACGTAGTCGTTTTAGGAACTGCGATCTGAAGATTTGTGATTTTGGTCTGGCCCGAGGTTTCTCCCATGGTTGTGACGAGGGTAGCCTGGATTCGAACCTCACTGACTATGTTGTAACAAGGTAAGCAATGAGGTTACTACTGTGTTGAACCATTTTCGTGTTTTAGGTGGTATCGGGCTCCAGAGGTCGTCCTGCTAGCTTCTGAGTATACAAAAGCGATCGATGTGTGGTAAGAAGGTTCATCACTTAGAAAGACGAAGAAACGTGACATGGGTTGTTTCGTGTCTTCAGGGCAGTCGGGTGCATCTTATGTGAGCTGATAGGGAGAAGAGCTCTCTTTACGGGTAAGGACCATCTTGACCAGATCAAGAAAATAATAGAAGTCTCTGGTGAGGACCCCACCTGCCGTACTGCATGCCCCTGAATGCCATACTAGGTACGCCCACTGAAGAGGAGCTGCACTGGTTACCCCCTGATGGCCCGGCTAGACGGTGAGAATGTATAGGCTCTATATTGGGTATATTATTTTCCTCAAGGTTCATAAGGAAATGCCCTCAATCTTGCGGTAAAGCTATGGGCGAACTCTATCCCCATGCGAACCCTCTAGCTCTGGATGTAAGCGGGAGTGATATTATTGTGTGGTTAGTGGTTTACTGTAGTTGGTGAATTTGATGTTACGATTCGACCCGACTAGACGTATATCTGTGGACCAATCTTTGAAGCATCCTTATCTTGAAGGATATCATAGCCCTGATGACGAACCAGAGGCTGAGAGGTACGTGAGGGTAACGCCATGCTCCTGTGAAATCACTTGGAATTTTGTCATTCTCGTTGGAATTCGCTGACTGTAGTACTCCTCTATCCTGAGTCGTGAATGTGATGAGGAAATTGGTGAGATTGGAAATCGACTATTTGAAAATCACTGTTCCCCTGTCTAGGCCAGTGGATTGGTCATTTGACAACTTCAAACCCACCAAGAGACTCTTGCAGAATTATGTCTACTGCGAATGTGCTCGTTTCCATCCCGGCCTGATCCAGAGAGACGCTGGTTTATTCGCACGAAGGTAAGCTCGGAAGCGGCTGAGAGGAGTTCGTCGAAGAGGTGTGTGTGCCTTAGGGGACTAGATGTAGCATTACGCGAATATGGCCTATTGTGAAACACGAGAGATTACTTCTAAGACTCTATCAAACGAATCCTATCACTACTGCTATTCATTTTTTACCGTCATTGTTATGTTAGTATCAGAAAAACTGTAGTACGTGTGTAGGGATAAGGTGAAGAAGATGGCAGTCATTCGAGTGGAATCTTCGCTATTGCGATGTCTGCTGCATTGATAATATGAATTTATATATGTTATTATGCGATGCATTTTGAGTTATGGCAGTTTGATCGATTGAAGTCAACGTTTATCCCACTACACGACACACAGCACTCCTACTACAACAAGAAATACTCGTACACTTATAGCGATGGCAGTATGCAGTAGTGTTGTTTGTTTACTGTATTATTATTAGAACTAACGACCGGGTGGTAGCATACCGGCAGAGATGTTCCCCTTGATGATTTTACGAATGACGAATTACCCGGTTCCCTTCCGGAAGCCCTCGGCCAATATAATGGAGCCAGCCTCATACGTAACGTGAGCTGCCACACTTACATCGCCAGGGTGTACGGGAGGTTGAAGAAATGAATGACAAATAACTGAGTCGAACGTATGATGTAACCCAACATCCTGAGTGAGCTTTGGAGCATAGCTAATAGCGCTAAGTATTGCGTTGACACAACGTACCTGCCCTCTGACACACGCCGGAGGTCTTCGCTGAGTAAACTGGTTAAACAAGTTGATCTTGATAAGAGCACATGACGAAATTACTAAGACAAACGGGTCGTTAATTTCTGTCCCCACGATCAAGGAAAATTGGGGAGATGGTCGAGTTAGGGTTACTGAAAATCTATAGCGAAAGCCTAAGGGCACTAGTGACACCAAGATAAACCTCTTCTTATCGCTGTACGATACTATTCTGTCTACAGGAGATTGATGGATTCTCGAGTGAGTGCGTGCGTTACGGAAATATTCTGTTTATTTACGAAGCGTAGGAGACCAGCAGATAAATCAAACGACTCTTCTATATGCCGAGGTTTCCGCAAAAAACGAAGAACGCATATCGGTTATGAGAACAGCTCGACGAGATATCGACAAGAACCTTTGATGACGGAAAATGTACAATCCTGGGATCGAACCGGGAACCTAGGTCAAATTCATTGAAGTCACGAAGGCCTAGTATATTATAATGCAACGTAGGGAGTAGTTTTCGCTCATGTAAGGACTACATTGGCGACAGTATGACAACCGTGTTCCCAATGACGTGTAGAGTATTTAACATGACCGCGCCATGTATTCATAGTCGAGTGGAAGCAGTATTCCATACATTCGTGGAACAGAGATCCTCAAAGGAAATGATAAAAGGGCTCTCCTGCTTGTAGCAACATCACGTCCATCAGCGGTTCAGACAACTGCTGCCTCATTCACTGCCCTCGGGTCCCCCTTCCCAACATGCCTAGCGCTGGGTATGGGGTCGTATCAGGAACTTAGGATTAGGCTTTCCTCGATTTCCATCACCAAGAATCTTCAATGAGACCTCAACAACTTGAGAGACGCTGCGGTCCCGTGGCTGTCGAGTTCTCCGTTTACGTGTGTGTTAACTTCTGGAGAGGAGCTCCGATGACTTGTGATATCTTAATGATCAAACTCAGCATTAAATATCTCGTTCTTTTATCGTATTGCTTATTCATTGACTACATGATGATAGTTGCCTACACTTGTTGTATCCCGAACTGATACTAAAAGTGATACTACAACTGATACTACAAGTTGTATTCCGAAATCACAACAACAAGATGATAATGCCACATGGTGAGGAGTGGATGCTGCCAGGAGGGAATGATATGGCCTGGTCTGCCTGTCAGCTGGTTCTGGTCCAAGCGTTCAGATTAACTGAGTAACGCAACATCAACGGCCTAGCATATCCGCATCAAGTCTAACTAGGCCGGCGCCAGCGTTTGGTTCTAAAGTGAGCACAATTTGGTTCACAAATTTGGTGAAAGCGTTTGGTTCACAATAACAAAGTTTCAAATACTGAACACAATAGCCTTACTAGGCACAGATAACAGACATCACAATGAACAACAACATGTACATCTAATAGGGTTGATGGAATGAGTCGTTCACTAAGATGGCGGGATACGGGTTTTAGTGGCCTTTAGTTTCTCCTCCAACTGCTCAACTGAGCAGCTCAGGCACTTCCTCGAGCGGGACTATCCCCCAGGGGACTTCGTACTCTTTCACGATCTGAAAAGGGAGTGGTAGATGCCCATCCTACTATTGAGGCCCCCCTTCTTGGCCCTACCTCTCTTTCTTCTGCGATTCGTCCCAGCAGCACAAACCAATTTGCCAATGGGGAATTTTTCTCCACGGTAAATTTGTAAGTGCCATTTCTGACCTCCTTCTTCTTGATATCTCCCAAGACCAAGTTCGGTACTGGAGAGGACTGGCCTTGTTTTTTCCCCGTGTATCGTCGAGCAGCGAGCAAATAATCGTACAAGGCGATTCGGCAGAGCTCTTCAGTAGATGTCAATCCAATGCCTGATTGTTGAGATGATTCGAGAAAGTCGTCTTTGATGTCCTTCCATATCTTGGGTATGTCGTATAATTTGTGCCTGGATAAAAGAGATATTATTCTCTTTGAAATAGCCAGAACTTATGATCGCTTTAGTTCTCTCGAACGGTTCTGTGACAATACGAACAGACGACAGCACACAGCGATTTGATTGGACTCCGCAAGGTTTACTTGGGAGTGCTTAAGCCCTGTATTCGGAAGTTCTTTTGCAATTTAAGTGTGTGGCTGGAGGGATTCGAATCCGCCATAACGGCCGCCTCGCCTTCAATGCTGAGGCTACAAAGCGGCAAGACCTGAAACACGATACCCATGTGTACGACGTTTTTCATCGACATGATGATTAGGAGGAACGTCACGGAAGACCACAGAGCTCGTCGAGATTACGTCGTTTCCTCGACGGTAAATGCGGATCTTATCGGCACCGGACTTGACGCTGGCATGCATGTTGTTGATGAGCACATCAGCAGTCACGGAGGTGTTCTCCACTACGTATAGGGATGGATCTTCCTGGTATCCTAGTGCTTTCCACGACCCATCTCGAGAGTCTATTTCTATCTGTTTCTGTATCAACGAAACTAGTTTCCCATATTCTTCGTCGCCTGCCTCAGTGTAGGTGAACTGTGCAGACTGCTGGACCATCTCAACCAATCGAGCATGACAGGTGCCCGGGAATCTCCTCTCGAGGGCATTGTTCTCATCGGTTCGAGGGACTTTGTAAAGTCGCATATCCGTGCTCACATCCCTGAAAAGAAATAAGTCTAAGTCCTCCTAGCATCTTGTCATAGAATGAAGTCGTAGCTTTTTCTTACGGGTACATCGCACAACCAGCTTCGGAAAGACGATCGGCAAAATAAGCAGTGCGTCGTTCATCGTTTGTTATGGCCATCTCATAGTATGCATATGCATCAAGCGAGCCCATAATGAGCGGCTTTATCCTAATACTGCATTGGAAGTCCTGAAGGTATGAAAGACTCTCGCAAGAGGATCTCCGCAGTAAAATTTTCTCCACTGACATTCATTGAGTGTGCTGTCGTTTTCAGATCTTGAAATTCAAGAAACTGCTCATGTTATTACTAATATAAAAAGATTGTTCAATTCAACTGAAGGATCAGATGAGGCCGAGAATAGACTGCGAATGTCGAGAGCAGAGACCAGTATTATTGACTCACCGCTTGTTGGCAATATCCTTTTTCTGCGTCAGCTGCAAATCGCCGGCGAATCTCCGTGTGTAGCCTCCCTAGTGCTTCTGCCCATTTAGTGAGGGCCCTTCCATCGACGTTCCTATCGTCCCCTTCGTGAAGGGCAAGCAGAGTTTTCTCAGTCTGCAACCTTGTATCGGTTCGAGTGTAGCTGCCCACAGTTAGAGACAACCCTAATTCCACGTGCTTTTGCATCTCTCTTTCGCAGACTCCGAACAGGTCGTCCCCTATCTCGTTTGTCGTGTCCGAGATATCCCCTAGATCGAGCTTCGATGTTGGATATAAACTAAGCCTGATTCAGAAATCGCATTAGCCGACGTGCAGATTATTGTCAATGATTATCGAGGAGTGTGGTATTCTCACGTTCCATCGCTGATCATTTCCATCCGTTTTCTGTGAACGTCATACTTCAGAGTATAATGAGGGTATAACCGGTGGTGGTATGCGTCATAATTTTCAGATCGGTATGTGTAGTCCAATTTGCATTCGATAGGATCAAACGTCTGAAAGGATACTACTGTAACTATCTCAATACAAATATCACCAACAACTCATAGTGATAGATGACTAATATACCCACACTGTGATTTCACTATTAATGTCTGTAGATTTAATAAGTAGAATTGATTATTCCTCTAAGAGGAATCCTCTTGTTATGGTATACTTGCGATAAGGCCAATTACTTACCACTTTGACTTCATCCCATTCGTCATCCATGTCTACTTTTTGATTTTTCTCGAACATATGATTGAGCAAGGCCTCAACACGGCCGTCCCTGACGCCAAACTCAAAGAGGTTCTTCTCTTTCTTCGCGTTATCCACTGCACGCGTGAGCATGCTCGTCTCGTCGGTTCTACGTCCCTTAACCTCCAAACTGCTTGCGGTTGATCCCGTAAGAGACTGTTCTTTTGCCGTTCTTCTTATGAGTGATAGTATCGCCTCTTTGCAACTTTTAGGTTTTCGGGAATGGTCATCGAGAGATCGTGTAAGTAAGAACCCAGCCGATTTAATCAATCTCCACCTACAAGAGTGATCGATTATCGATGCTCTCCATCTATGATACGCTTGATCAAGTTATCAAACTATCATTCCATTCCGTCGCATTCTGGTGTGAAATTACGGCCACGCCGCGAATGTAGGGTCTCACTCGTTCTTTCTGAACACCTGTACGCCCGTCAAATCGCTGGTTAGTTCTACGTAGTAGAAGTCTCTTCCCGGCGCGGCGTATCGCAGAGAGCATTTATCTTTGGGGCCTCTTGATGGATTGACCTGATCATTTGACAACTCGTCGAGGCTTAGTTCGAGTCTCGCCTGAAATTTGGGATACTCGTTATATGGGATGCACTGAGATATGAGCCCAAATTTTACCTTCTTCCCTCGATGGAAAAGAGCCTGAAGAGTGAAATCGATGATGGACTCGGGTAACTCGAGAATCGGTTACGCTTACCTTCAGAGTCTCCAGCCCGGAACTTAACGAAGTGATGCTGAGAAGGACGAGGAAGGAATGCATATTCTGGGAAAACTCCTCCTGCAGATGTTTGTAGGTGAGAGGATCCAGCTCGAGTCCGCTCGATATGTTGACCATCAAGTACTGGCCACTACAGAACGACCAAGGTAGGAGAGCCCGATAACGGCGTCAGTCTAGATGTATTCGCGTTTCAGGGGGCTCGCAGTTTGAATGCAACGCTTATGGCCAACAGAAGACGTCTAAAAGGTCGCTGCCCTCCTCCCATCTAACAACACAACTCAGTGGGTACATGGTCGCTAACAAGGACAACGAACTAGAGTCTTCTGGTGAGTCGGCAAAGGGTCGCGGCAATCGTTTGGCTTCGAACGGTCTTCGAGCAAGAGAGTAGAGACGTTGAACTTGAGCAGTGATCGCACGTTGAAACTGCGATATTCACGATACTCTTAGTCCTCCCAACTTCTCGGGTTTTCCGCTCTAAAATGGGCTAGAATCCTCTGCTTGACATCCATGATCTCGGCGACGGGCTCGCTATCCAAATCACTTAAGCCAGGATGATGAAGTTCGCATCTTCCCATTTCGGGAGAGACTCCCATGCACACTCGACGCTCATTAATTTTGCTCTGTATAGAGCTATTCCCGATATGGGTCTGCTGGAAGCCTTTCCACGTTCGATGAGGGATCTGCGACAGCTGTCAGCCGGTCCCTCCTCGTCGGGTGATGACTGTGTGGGATCCCATGGGAATATTGCATGCGTCTTGGGTCAACCTCAGAGGTTACACAACATAAAGCTCAGTCATTACGTTCCGTTTCACGGTAGCATTCCCATGCTAAAGATTAATACAAGACATCGATCATCCGATTGACAACACAACATCACCAAGGAGAACAGCTCCAGATAATCGTTATCATTCCATGTAGAGAGGTGATCTTCAGCTTAGCCTTCCTTCCTGTGTGCGGGCCCATAATATTCCGGATCCTGCCGGAGTGATGGCGGATCGGGTGGGGTGAAAGTATTGACCAGAGACTCTGTGGTCAATACTTCCTGCACTGAGCCGGAACAGGAAATGTATCACAGATCTCAAGGAGTATCCAGAGATGAACCTCCTCGAGCAGAGCTTCCAATCTGGATTACCATTGAATGAGGATATCAGTATTCAGTGGCCTATCGTTTCCAGTGGGTGAGAGACCTACTCCCTACGGATGAGTTTTTCCTTTCTGCCGAGCGAGCTCAAGATAATGCCTTTTTGTGCTGAAACAGAGGCAGTCTCTGAATAACTGAGAAAACACTGAATAGAAGTGAAGAAGGATGCCTATATAGCCGACGAAGGAAGCTTCTTATTTCCCCAGGCATTATGCCTACGTACAGTGTACGTCATACACCAACGGTCGAACCAACTACCGATGGACCTCGGCTTTCCATGGCCTGTTGGAGTTCTCTGTGGTTCTCCGTCCATGTAACACAGTGTTCTATGAATATTTCTATCATAACGAACAACATTTTCCTAGTCAGAGCTTGGGTTTCGGTTACGACAGAGTTCTGGCGGTTGTGACAGTGGCTCGATGCTCTCGATATTCTGCGGATTCCCATAGTGAACTCGCCGGGCTCGAAAACCAACTTCCCCTTATATGTGACAAAGCAAGAGAATGAGACGGACGATTGGACACCATTTTAGATAAATTGATTATACATCGCACATCTCTTGTTTGTAGTTAGAGGAATATTCGCGCCCGGATGTGTACCTGCCATAAACGCTGCTATGTATATGGCATGCCTGATTAGATGTAGAACATGCTAGCTCTTCTTAATTTCCGCCAATGCACTTGGTCGGGGTATAGCATAATCTCCCTCCCTGACAGCAGACAGGCACACTCCAACCAAGAATCGTGATTTGCAATGATTTTAAGTATATCACCGATTGCGATATTCAACCAGAAACTCATCACCCAAAAGACTCAACCCTTACTCATCAGACGAAAGCTCCTCCGCGGCTTTCGCTACCATAATGAGAAGCTTCCCCAGTGCAGATGTCTCCGATACGTAGTAATGTCCATCCTTGCCTATGGTCACACCATGTGGATCGATGAAACCGGGATTATTCTTCGCTATGTATTTTTGAACGCCAGGGAGTAATCGTGAGGTCTCGAGATAGTAGACAAATGCCAGCTTGCAGAGGCCCGCCGTATCTCTCCCATTCGGCGATCCATAGCCCATCAAGTCAGATTCAATGCTCTCCGTTGTTGCAGTAGAAACGTGGTTCGATTCCCAGTGAGCATACCACTTGACCGATTTAAATTGTTCCTCTAATTCTTTAGTTTTCACGATGATGTGCCTGCGACGTGGCTCCTTCATGATGTGATGAACTTACGGATACAACGACCTACCTTTGGAAGGACACGAAAGCTATTCTGAACGACCGGTCGAGTCCCAGCCTATACTTTAGACCCTCCTTCGCCCTGGGGCCATCCAGTTGTAGCTCACACAGCGCATCAGTGGCGCTATGCGCGTCAGGATTCTGTCAGGATTCACTAGAGGATACGATAGATGTAACTCACTACTCGACGTACCATTGCGCTCTTCCTTGCGAGGTTTTTGAACACCACCTGTTCTCCGACAAAACGATGGGCGAGAGAAACGATAACATCTCTGGTTAGAAGAGCTTTTGGGAGTCGAAATACGGTCGGTGAAGGCGATTTCCAATCCAACAGTTCCCAGTCATGCTCGGCCTCGTTGAGCAGCTGCTGAAGGTTGAAGCTTGCCAACTCGTCATAAAGCGTGTGAGTTCTCCTCAGTAACGACTTTACGAGGGAGTCCCATGATTCCAACAAAACTGCAGTCAGCTTCTCTTTGCAGGACGCTGCCGTTGACTTCAGCGTGGGATTTGATTTCAACTCCGGAATGCCCGAACTCAGAGCGATGTCGTATGACCTGAGATGAAGGAAAGCTATGCGAAACACAGAGAAATTCACAGTGCGCTTCCTAGACAGGGGAAGTTCTTACACAGCCTGCCGAAGTTCGGACTCGTCTGTGGGGAGAATTGCTGCAACAAGGTGAACCTCAGTATTCTCCATTATATCCAAATGAAGGATGACTTGAAAGGATGCGGCCTCCAAGACATCATGTATGGTGCACTGAATACCCTGCATAGGACAATACATTATGGATTCAGGCATTCTGATACGTTGTACTAGGTTTACTTCCTCAACGGGGTAACCAATTGTTGGTTTCTTATGAATCATTCTCGTGATGTGGTCATACCACGCCAGCAAGTACTTGGGTATGTCCCGAAGAGTTTGGATATCCAAAGCATCGTAGTCTTTCACCTTGGATTCATCAGAACTGCTCATGGCATTGAGAATGGCGAGAATCTTAGTGCTATGATCTGGAATAATTGGCGCGCTATCATGGCGCTGCTGGAGATATCCCTGTCTCAGGAGAGCCGACATCTGCGTTGGACAATCTCTTGTCGCAGGCATTTCGTATCTCCGGCCGAGCTCATCACAAACTTCCAGTTCAGGATGGAACCTCTCCGTGAAATATAGTCGCGTTCTAAAGTATGAGGCGCTCCGTTCAGATTAGTGCCGACAGGAAATGACACTTGGGCTCAATCGGGAATGCCAATCGCTCAGGGGTCAGCGGGTTGGTGGTTTTCTTACTTTCCATCACTGATCATGGTGAAACCTCGCCTGTCGTATCCCAAACGTAGGGGCGCTTTCAAATGGTATGGTGGACCCGATACCTTATAACTGAGCTCACAGTTCTCGATGTCGAACCCCTGAGAAAAATGAGGCTACCTACGGACTATATCATACGAGTGAAACTTTCAGAGAGTGTCATAGATGATCTTTGTACCTCGTGCAAATCGATGGTTGTTTCTTTTCCTTTCATGTCGTCGAAAGCATACTCAAGAGGCGGTATAGCGCATTCGTAGGCATGAAACTCAGTGGGACTCTCCCCTTTAGGGACCGTCCCAACTGGCTTCAGCAAATTGAGATCTTCCCGTTTAGACGAAACTGCTCCGCGCCTCGCATGGTAATCCCCGCAGCGCAGTCTCATTCTGCATTTCCTATTGACCAGGGAATCCTTCATATAGCTGCAAATGAACTTTCTCGAAATTTCCTCGCAAGTTGCATCAGGACCCACAACAACTTTATGATCATCGCCTGACGGGATGATCACGTAACTAAGACGACAGTAATAGTAAGAGAGTGCTTTCACGTTTGAGATGAAAGAATAGAGACATACTGGTTTTTCCGGAAACTTTTGATGTGGCCCGTGTCTGCATCGAAAACGATGCGGAAGTCCCCAGCGTTACCATTGCTATGGAGAACGCATTTTTGACGAGGGAACTGAACACCAAAGAAGGAAGATTGGGGTCCGTCTATTTCCGGATGTTGAGTCTCACTGCGCGGATGACTGATCTCTCTCCTGAGAGAACTTCATTGATCTCAGCATAAAGGTCCTCGATCATTGCACATATTCCTTGATAACTGGACATGTCGTATAGCTTGTAATGAGCATTGTAATGAGCCTCGCGGATCTGTTCTATTCGCGCTACCGCTACTTCAGGGGAGATTACACGTCCCGCACTGCACATCGTCAAGGTATGCTTTCCTCGATGTTGTCCTATATGGGCGCCCATCTTCAAGAGTCTTTCAAATGCTTGGAGACATGTCTTAGGCCTAGGGTCGAGTACAACAACATCAGGGTTCTCATGAATGGGCAGCTCGTTAGACCTAAGGACGGAACTAGCTCATAGTAGTGATCGATATGAGACTTACGTCCCGTATTGGAACGTGGTGATATGAGTACGATCTGCGGAGAGCTCTAGGTAGTAGGACATCAGCTCAGATGCCGTAGTCACTGTGTATGAGAAGGCACAGGTGTCGGGTTCGGGTTCATCGATCTGATTGTGTTGAGCATTGGAGATAGAGGCATCGCTGTAGACCTACAGAGGCTCTACGTTTCGATTTGGACCTCAATGACCTGCTCAGGGATTTCCGCAGTGATGAAGCGGCTCTCTGAATATGGAGTTGTTGTATCCCACATTTGGCTTCTGATAAGGAGCTTACCTTGATGCTGGACCCTCGAGCTTGATGTAAGCACCAGAGTAGCATTGCATGGTGTATGAGTAGACGACACATAAGGATAAAACTGCGAGACGGCATACTATCTACCCCTATTAACCATGATTCTGCAGGTTGAGCGTTGCGAAAAAAACTGGACTAGCTTCCTCATAGGGAGACCGTTCCGGAGATACGCGATATTGACGTAGGTGTATACCTGTAGCACGAGATTTCATGGGCAATATTCCAGTTGTATATACTAAGGAAAAATTAACTACCGGGCGTGCGCGAATTAGGGCGAGCGAGATTGAAGATGCTCTTTTGGTGCAAGTGCATCACACACTATTCTTCTGTTGTGGCGGTGCTGTGCAGTTCTGAGTGGTTCTAGGCGAGGGACTCTGTGAGAGAGAGAACCGCACAACTTAACTCAAGATCTCAGATAGGATAGATCTAGAGTGGCAGAGTAGAGAGCGATAGAGCGGTCCAGTGCGCGGTCCAGTTTCCTCAATGGTACTGTCGTCACAGGACAGTGCGGAGGTATTTGGCTGGACTGCTCTTAGATCCCGAGGTGAGTTAAAGCGAGTGCTGTGAGGAGTGTTCTATGCTAACTGGCTATGGAAGCAACAGTAGTGATGATGGTGTGGTATTGGTCAAATTGATCCATCTAATAGGGCAGTATCCCCTTATTATTGCGGAAGGTTGGTTTGTTTCGACCTCCCATACATTATCACAATAAGCATATCGCGATCTCAGTCCACCACAGACCGGTTCCTGCCAGATAAAGTTTTTGAAACGGGACTGTATCGTAACAATGTCATCGTGGGAGATGATGCTCGTGGAAGAGGAGGAGCAAACGAGTTGGACAAACGCTGTCGACGCTCCACCACTATTTGATATGTGATAGGAATGACTTCCATTTCACCACTCGAGATCGAGGGTCTTTGACTAGTAGGCGTTTGGAACGTTCGAGTCTGCCTATCTCTATCATGGCTTCCCTGTATGGTCGGTGATAGTAGTATCGTCGTCGTTTCGTAGTTTTTGCTACACTCACCTTGCTCGGTTATGTCGGGTTATGATCGCGCTATTACAGTGTTCTCGCCCGATGGTCATCTCTTCCAAGTTGAGTAAGTATCAGTATAAGAGTATTGTAAACTGAACTCTAGTTGGGCATTTCAAGATACGCGTTGGAGGCGGTAAGAAAGGGGACCACAGCGGTTGGGGTCCGAGGAAAGGACACTGCAGTGCTGGCTGTTGAAAGGAAGGCTATTCCTAAGCTACAAGATCCTAGGTATGGCCCTATCAGTGTTGGAATATATGTTTGGTTTCCTCACCTGAGCTCAGCAGTTTCCTCACTGACATGAAGGTTTACACACGAATTCTGATAGAAGTGTCCCAAAACCAACGAGTAACTTCAAAAATTTCCAAAATTCTTTTTATTTTATCACCAACACATGTAGCCGACTATGTGCATATTTTCCAACACTGGTTCCTATCGTCAAAAGGAAGCTATGTATACTACCTTAGGACGGTCCGGAAGATCCTCAGAATAGACCAACACGTGATGTTGGCTTTCGCTGGCCTTAACGCTGACGCAAGGGTGATAATGCGGGTTCATCGTCTACTCTGACTCGACATCTAAATACAGGTATTGGCCAATAAGGCTCGTGTGGAGTGTCAAAGCTACCGCCTCAATGTTGAGGACCAACCAACAGTGGACTATGTGGCTCGATACATTGCAGGAGTCCAACAGCAGTACACCTATAAGGGAGGTCATACACTATAATGGGAGGATGGTGCTTGTCATTGTACTATTCAGGCGCTCGTCCCTTCGGTATATCAACCTTGATAATCGGACAAAACGAGCAGAAGAAACCCCAGTTGTAAGCCTCCCTAGAAGATGTCATTCAAGTCGTTTTCCTGAACGCAGATACCAGACAGATCCATCTGGGTCATTCAACTCGTGGAAGGCTGCTGCTATTGGGAGGAACAGCAAGACTGGTAATATCCTCACTCACTACCGGCTGATTCAATGGGCTGTGCATCAGTGAGTGACTATCTCGAGAAGAACTACAAGGAGGACATGTCTGAACAGGAAACAATAGAAATGGCGGTCAGGGCTCTGCTAGAGGTCGTGGACTCTAGTGGGAAGAACGTCGAGGTTTGCCTTATGAAATCTGATGGAACTCTCGTTATGTTGGAGGAAACTGTCGTAGAGGACCTATGCAAGGTAGTTTTATCGTTATAGGTGGTGTTGGCTCACATCGCTTCTGATCAGTCTCTCGATGAGGGAATAGAAAAGGGCAGGACACAGGGCCAGCAACAGCGTGTGTGAGTAATACAGCAATACCACAATTTGTGAGCCCACTAGAAATGATAGTTTCTCACGCTTGTTCTTTCTATGTCGTGTTGGTTATTACCATCGGCGTTTAGTATTCCCAACATGGTAGGCGTCTCTCTCCGTGCACTCTGGCGGCTAGCACTTCTTCGCTTTGCCGTTGTAACGATGATAGTAAATCTCCCTTGCTCTCGCAAGTCAACACTATGCTCATCCCTGTTGATATTCTGGCCCGAGAGGACCCGATGGCGATGGACGCGGCGAGTGCTACGATTATTCTGGGTCTATTAGTATTAGGCTCAGCCTTGTTGCATAGACTATAGCTGCTATCTCTTGAATAGCACTAAAATTAAGCCCAACACTTTTTTTGAGATCGTGTACCATTCTAACCGGTACCGTCGCTGTGTGGCGTCAATCCTGTTGGGACAACCTGCCCGCAGGAGACATTTTCGATCACCACATTTTTGTATGGCATTGACTGTGGTATAGTTGGGGAAGGGCGCCACCCTTGCCATCCATAGGCGTCTTCCTTATTGCTGTGTTCGAGCACATGGGATAAGCTGTTGAGGCCATCACTGATTCGATGAGTTCGAGCGGTTGTCAATCTTATTAGAAGTAGTCTAACTTTATAGTTGAGGCTATCCGATGTGTTCTCCCACACACTCTGTGTACTTCCTAGGTAATTCATGATTCGCGAAAAATGGGAGGTCGATATGATGTGGAGCATGCCCGTTGAATACATGGTGGAAGTCTGATGCTGTACGCAACTTCGAATGCTCTAACAGTGTTAGAATGTCATACGAGGTCTCCTTTAAAGGGGACCACATGCCTTAGGATGGTTTTGTGTCTTGATCCCCGGGCCTTCATACTGTTGTGTTGTCTCCCGAGAGGAGGGTGGTGTAGTAGGGCAGAAGGACACCACGAGCCTAGGTGGTGCTCAATACCTGTCGCGACATCTCACATAACCACATGAGATTACCATCGATAGAGATGGGGTAACTCAG
>NW_003200561.1:64700-136979 GCF_000006405.1 Perkinsus marinus ATCC 50983
ACTATGTGCATATTTTCCAACACTGGTTCCTATCGTCAAAAGGAAGCTATGTATACTACCTTAGGACGGTCCGGAAGATCCTCAGAATAGACCAACACGTGATGTTGGCTTTCGCTGGCCTTAACGCTGACGCAAGGGTGATAATGCGGGTTCATCGTCTACTCTGACTCGACATCTAAATACAGGTATTGGCCAATAAGGCTCGTGTGGAGTGTCAAAGCTACCGCCTCAATGTTGAGGACCAACCAACAGTGGACTATGTGGCTCGATACATTGCAGGAGTCCAACAGCAGTACACCTATAAGGGAGGTCATACACTATAATGGGAGGATGGTGCTTGTCATTGTACTATTCAGGCGCTCGTCCCTTCGGTATATCAACCTTGATAATCGGACAAAACGAGCAGAAGAAACCCCAGTTGTAAGCCTCCCTAGAAGATGTCATTCAAGTCGTTTTCCTGAACGCAGATACCAGACAGATCCATCTGGGTCATTCAACTCGTGGAAGGCTGCTGCTATTGGGAGGAACAGCAAGACTGGTAATATCCTCACTCACTACCGGCTGATTCAATGGGCTGTGCATCAGTGAGTGACTATCTCGAGAAGAACTACAAGGAGGACATGTCTGAACAGGAAACAATAGAAATGGCGGTCAGGGCTCTGCTAGAGGTCGTGGACTCTAGTGGGAAGAACGTCGAGGTTTGCCTTATGAAATCTGATGGAACTCTCGTTATGTTGGAGGAAACTGTCGTAGAGGACCTATGCAAGGTAATTTTATTATCATAGGTAGGGTTGGCTCCCATCGCTTTTGATCAGTCTCTCGATGAGGGAATAGAAAAGGCCAGGACACAGGGCCAGCAACAGCGTGTGTGAGTAATACAGCAATACCACAATTTGTGAGCCCACTAGAAAAGATAGTTTCTCACGCTTGTTCTTTCTATGTCGTGTTGGTTGTTACCATCTGCGTTTAGTATTCCCAACATGGTAGGCGTCTCTCTTCGTGCACTCTGGCGGCTAGCACTTCTTCGCTTTGCCGTTGTAACGATGATAGTTAATCTCCCTTGCTCTCGCAAGTCAACACTGTGCCCATCCCTGTTGATATCCTGGCCCGAGAGGACCCGATGGTGATGGACGCGGCGAGTGGTACGATTATTCTGGGTCTATCAGTAATGGGCTCAGCCTTGTTGCATAGACTATAGCTGCTATCTCTTGAATAGCACGAAAATTAAGCCCAACACTTTTTTGACATCATGTACCATTCTAACCGGTACCGTCGCCCTGTGGCGTCGATCCTGTTGGACAACATGCCCGCAGGAGACATTTTCGATCACCACATTTTCGTATGGCATTGACTGTGGTATAGTTGGGGAAGGGCGCCACCCTTGCCATCCATAGGCGTCTTCCTTATTGCTGTGTTCGAGCACATGGGATAAGCTGTTGAGGCGATCACTGATTTGATGAGTTCGAGTGGTTGTCAATCTCATTAGAAGTAGTCTAACGCCATCATGCAGAGTTGAGGCTATCCGATGTGTTTTCCCACACACTGTATGTGCTTCCTGGTGATTCATGAGTCGCGAAAAATGGGAGGTCGATATTTTGTAAGTGCTGTACGCAACTTCGAATGCCCCTAACAGTGTTAGAATGTCATACGAGGACTCCTTCAAAGGGGACCACATGCCTTTGGATGGTTTTGTGTCTTGACCTCCGGGCCTTCATACTGTTGTGTTGTCTACCGAGAGGAGGGTGGCCCAAGCAACCTCTAGTAGGGCAGAGGGACACCACGAGCCTGGGTGGTGCTCAAT
Organism: Perkinsus marinus ATCC 50983; assembly: GCF_000006405.1. Classification (NCBI taxonomy): domain Eukaryota; phylum Perkinsozoa; order Perkinsida; family Perkinsidae; genus Perkinsus; species Perkinsus marinus. Next base: position 66,502 of record NW_003200561.1, read on the forward strand.
ACCTGTCGCGGTATCTTACATAGCCGCATGACCATCGATAGAAATGAGGTAACTCAGCCAATACTCTACGACTTGGCTCTCAGATTGACCTCATATGCTATCCTCTCATCGTCCATCAGCTCAGGCGACACGTAACAGTGCCATGATCCTCCTTTACCACCCCTTCTCCGATTGGCGTTTGTGATGGTCACGGGATAACATTTGTATTAAGTCAACAACACTCAAGGGTTAGCCAAGTGTGACAAGCTAGACTCAACATGACAGTGTTATGATGACAGATGACCTACGTGTTTATCGGACAGTTAATGTATAGCGCGTGACGGCCAGCCCGCTGGTCCCACGTGAAGGCAGGCCACCTTATTGATTATCCAAGCCTTCACCCAGGAACTTCATAGTTGGCTTCATCAACAGTCTTTTGACTCTAATCTCGGCATCCCTATACATTCTTTATCACCAGCAACAAAGGCATGAAAACCGTGAATCCTATATGGAATTGATAGAAACCGACCCTATAAACCTTTATTTTGGGTGCTCATCCGGTAACAGGCAAAGTCTGATGGTTATGTCATCACTTTTACCATGGAAGAAGCACCAGTTCCGTTCACTATTTCCACATGATACCCATTACCTTTAGTTCGCTCATTTTTAACGCTCGGGTTTTCTTCCGAGATCGTAGGTGGCCGGACTCTGTTCCCAGTTTTCTTGGTCTAGCACTTGCGATAAATGCTATCAGGCTGCTCTCTGACGACTAAGATCCCCCAAGGGAAGTTTGCCCATTTACGTTGTATAGAAGTAGTGTACATACCAGAAGTCGTACACAAGGCCTTCCATGGTGACTGGATGATACTCCTGGCCGACGAAGAGGAGGGCTTCGCCGTGGTCCAACCCGACGATGATGGGACTGTGACAATTGCAGTACCCACAGTCACCGTCGGGTGTAACATCATAGCCATGTCAGTGACCGGGACATGTTCCATGCTGGCCGCTCTAGTCACGACCGAGGACCACCGACTAGAACTGCGAATCTGGACTGATGTCGCTCAGATGCTGTTCACACCAAGTCAGTGTACTACTCCCTTGCCGGCCTTCCCAAGCAGGATGTTGGGACCATCACGTCTCCTATGGACACCCGACGAGGCCTTTCTCGTTGTAGAGAGCGATGGTATATTAGGAGGAGTATCAATGCCCCGGGCCTGGGCATTGCCCGATGGGCCCTTGGACTTCAAAATGGTAGCTCGGCCACACTCACATATCCCTTTAAAGATGGGGAGCTTGGCAGTAGCCTCATCGTCTTGGGATTGGGTATATGTTGGGACCAGTGTGGTACCGGTCTATGGTTCTGAAGACTTCCCTCCAGCTTCGGGTATTGTCATTAAGAATGACCTGGCCGGGCAGAAATTTCCAGTGGTAGCGTTCGTCCAGGACCATACCATCCGCGTTGCAACAGGCCTCTGTGATGAAGGAGAGGAAGCCGACAAATCGTCACTATTGTTCTTCCCTAAAGCTACTGAAACTGAAGTCCCTGGAGAGCTGTGCTTTCTGCCCCGTACTGGTCTCTATCCTTGTCTGAGATTAGCATCGAGTAATGCCAACCAGCGGTCCATAACTATCCGCAACTTTTCGATCTGGGACGTAGAAAGGACCATCACCTTCCCTGAAGCGGTCCTCCCTCGAGGCCTCAGACCCCCGATTATCAGCATGACCGCTACCCAACATCAGAACGCCTGTGTCAGTACCAAGGAGATCCGAGAGCGAGACCATCCCGAATCTCCCCTGCCCTCGAAGATGGTCAGAGGGGTAGCTAATGTCATGGGGGAAGCGGCGGTCCGGAGCCGTGGTGGAGTGACCAAGCTGAGGGAAAGGGCCAGGAGCAGTGGTTTCGGCTTTATGCTCAATTCCCACAACGGCTCCTCATCCGGACAGTCTCCTCGTCTATCGAGGTGCGCCACGGCAAAGTCCCGGTGCCAGCGTGGAGGTCTCGTATGTTAGGGATAACTCTCAGTGGACACCAGTGGTGATGTTGATCCTGGCGGCTGGAGACCTGTCTGACGGGGTCTTATACTCAGTTGAGGTTGACTGCTCTTCCTCGGGCTCCTTGATACGTGCCGATACCGTACCATTGTCAGCTAAGTAAAAACGTCACCTCCTATGAAGATAGCCTTTCCCTCAGGTCTGTTGTTGGCAAGTCCAAGGCACGTTCCCATCCCCCGGGACGGCCATTGTGCCGCGTCTTCTGTGGCACACTTGGCCTGACGTGTCCTGGTCCAGCGGGGCCACTCACCCTCTGGAGACCTTTCCATGGCTCTCGTATCAATAAGCTAGGCGGTCCCGAGACTATTGCTGTTGATAACAAGGAAACCTCAACTGCACAGGCAGTGATGGTCATTGGTCGTCTCAATGGGGACTTTCTAGTTGTTGGCGACGCTCATACCGTCCAGTGGTACTCAACCGAGGATCACCTCTCCGGTCTCGTGGAGCTCTACACGTACCAAGAAAGCTACTATGACACCGTCATGGACTGCTCAGGGACCATCAGCTCGGCTGACTACGAGATCCTGATAGTTTCCCTGGCCACTGGAATCAGCAACAGGCCCTTCTGGATCCTCCATGTCCACCACATTAAGAATGGAATTGAGGTGTCGGAGCGCACCAAGGACCATGCGCTTACTTCAACACTTAGCCGAGCTTTCGCCGAAAACTTTGAAGTGCCCGTCACTTGTGTAAAATACCTACTACATTACGACACTTGGGCGCTGATATTCGGCAGTAGAATTGGCCTGTTCTCTTCCACGAGGTCTCAGTGGGTGGCCCTCGACTGGCCATCTGTCGTGGCCCAGAATGGTATTCGAGGCATCGCTGCCATTCCACACAGTAACGAGCTCCTTGTCATACCACACCACAGTAACATCTTCTACGCCGTCAGTGACACGGACATCCCCCAGGAGGCCAATGGAGCATTCATCAGGCACGACTCATACGTATCGATCCTTGAAGTATTGAGGGACCCCTCGCGACTAGTCAGTGCTGATGAAGCAGGAGTTCTCTTGGTGTGGCATATACCCAGTAGAGTTTGCCTCTGTTCCCTCGATGGCCACTACAATACTAGTAACTATCGATTCAAACCACTTGGTCCCTCCGGTGTCATTCTTAGCTGTCAGCTCACTGACGACCCCAGAGACCTTATCACCGTTGATGTCTATGGAGTATGTATCCGTTGGGATATGCTTACTTGCCGAGTCAGTCACCTCTGCCTGGTGGGCCGTGGTTCTAGTCTGGCTGGATTCACCTCGTTTGGGGGTGTAGCGCGCGTGCGCCCTCACCGTACAATCTCCCTGGCCGCTGATGTCACTGTGGTCGGCTTTTGTGTCCTCAGACCAGCACGAGTGGCGCTGGTCTTGTCGGACGGTTCCCTGGAGATCCACCCGATCGAGCGAGGCGGAGAAGCAAGCCTCGCTGAGATATGGGCTGAGCTCACAGCTCTCAGCGACAGTGCGGCTTCCCTTACCAAAGGCGCGTACTCCTTCCAATGCCGAGATGCTGGTACACCCGGCTGGGTCCTAGCAACACTACTACGTACGCAGCCACGGCTTCTTCTGGACTGGCTCCCTGATCACTGTACCACAATCTTGCACTACTTGGCAGAGACAGATAATACGGCAGGATTGGCTACTGCCTATGCTGTCGCCGAGGAGTTCGGTATTGAGCTCTCCTTCCGGCTTGACAGTCGACTCACGAGTACGCTGCTTATCAGCCTCTCGAATAAGTCCTTCAAGGCTGTTGATGTACAGCTCGCGTACGCGACATCCCTCTCGAGGCATGGGGCAGGGTGGGTTCTTTTCTTTCCACGACTACTATATAGGAAGTTGCTTTAGATATGTCTCGTCCCTGTTGACGCCAATTCTGATGGCCTCCACATACAGGGCGGCAGATCTTCCCTCATTGCGAACCTTCTTAGACTCTCGCCTGATGCCAACTGATGGCAACCGCAAGGCCCCTGAGGTCAATATTCTCTCTTATGAATAATAGCAGCTGCACGCAGGTGCTTCCATCGAGTGGAAGGCACGAGATAACCTCCTGCATAACTTCCTCCTACTACTCCCTCTCCGCCAATGCTTATGGCCTACCCCGCAAGGACTACTACCGAGCTCTCGGGATACGCAAGCCCGAGTCAGACGAGTACACCACTGAATCGAACATTAGAGTGACCACAGGGGATCATCACGGTTTGGGTATGCTATTCGCTCAGAGCAATAACCCCATATTAGGCTCAGAGGTCCACTTAGTTGGTGCTATTGCTATTCGTGATCAGGTGCTCTGTCTTCCCAACGCGTCGTGGTCCCTCAAGTGGGACCTCTGGTTCTCCCATCTCCCTGATGACATACTCACTTCCCCCACGATGCGTTTGCTCTTTGCACACCAGTGGCAGGCTTTTGGTTGGGTAGCATTCATGACAGCCTTCACCCAGTGGCTTCTGTACGTTGCCATCGGCACTAAGTACATCATCGACTACAACACCGACAGGGATGGTCGTGAAGTCCTGGCCATAATCCTACTCGTCCTCTCATTCGCCTACTATGTGAAAGAATTTCTGCAGCTTCGCAGAATTTCCTGGCGAAGTTACTTGGATGATGCAACGAATCTATCACTTTTGTCAGCCGTGACGATGATGGTCGCTCTCATCATATTTGACTTTGCGACCGATTACGACTTCCACGAGCACTGGAGAGATCACATATCGATCTCGCAGTACGCCTCAATTACCATGATTGTTCTTCTTATCAACAGTGTCACGATGTTCCGAGGCTTCGAGAATTTAGCCTGGATGTTCCGCCTAGTCGTCGAGGTTACCTACTCGGTGCGCTGGTTTTTCGTCATGCTCACTGTCTTTGTATTGTCTTTCATGCTTGCTGTATGGGTTGTAGACTATCCAGTAGACAATACCCAATCCACTTTGGGTGGGCCGATGGTCCATTCCAAGCCAGGCAGTATTGGACGAATATGGAACTACTTTCTCTCTGTATACAGGATAGGTCTTTTGGGTGACACCATGGAAAGCCAGATCGATAACATGAGGGTAGACTCTTCGTATGGCTCCCCATATTACTGTGATGATCTCTCGTAGGGTTCTAACTACCTATGGTTCATATTCGTGGTCACGACCTACACTATCAACATAACCCTCCTCAATCTCCTTATTGCCATAATGTCTAGTAGCTATGAGGATATATCAGTAACCATACTGTCAACGGCAAACCCGCATAGTGATCGCTCGTTGTGGTATCTTCTCTCAGTCACGCGCAGCGGTCATGGTCTCTCGGGAGCGTTGGGCTATGCTGGGCGAGACTGAGTTTTCATCGGCTGGTGTGTCGAACTGGATACTCAGTTGGTTTGGTCGTAGTGTTGTTACCGAGAAACGGTAAGGTCAGCGCTCAACATGGTCGTTTTGAATGGCCTCAGGTATCCGCGCTATCTCGTGGCTAATTTCCCCGCTCAAAGTGATGATCCTCCAACGAAAGCTGATAATTTAGCCGCCGATCATCCCCTAGCATTAGCACGTACGAGTCTGGAAAAGTATCGGTCCGAATGTGAATCGAGCACAACCGAGATGGAGATGAGAATGGTGGCAACGTTAGGGGGCATGTCACGGAGACGAACAGTAGCATCGATCTAATCAGAAACATCATGTTCGAGCATGGCTCGTATGCTGACGTTTTATACAATAGGATAGTTGGTAGCTTGCGCTTGGCGGAGTTGCGCTTGTTAAATCTCAGGGCGCATGTAACATCCTATGCCATTCACGCGAGGATCTGTGCGCTACACACTCTCGATAGGATCAAAAGAGACACATTCATGATTTTCAATAACAAGCTCCGCTTAATCGTTATTGCCAAGAATCACTCATGGGACTTGGAACCCAACATTAAACATCGATAACATCAAGAAGTCATGGTATTCTTGAATGGAATGCTTACATATCGAATAATGATGATTATCGAGTGGGGGAAGCAGCTCGGCATAGCCACAAGACCGAAATGGAAAGGAACAATGGTATCACGGAAGCGCGATCACATACAGTGGAGGGGGATAAGCTTTGATTAGTGAGACTCATGCACTTGGCCATAAACGATCAGATTGCAACGCTGATACAACCCATGTGAGCTCGAGCAACTATGATTTCAAGTTTGTGGTAGAGTCGAGTGAGATAATCCTTTGACGACATCGATGCGCTGAAACAACAGGACGGATATCACTTCGTGCTAAGCAGACTTGGACATACCTCTCATGCTTGATCTTCCGAATACTCTTGTCCAATGGTCTCACGGGAGCTGAAACAGGAGCCAAGACTTCACTGAGAGAGATGCGCTTCTCCGCTCGACTCGTAGTGGAGACTGTGCCCAAGGATAACAACCGATATGCATAATCCACGTGTTCCTGACGAGGGAGCTAGCAGGATACTCAATTCACGTGTCTACATCAAGAATCAACTCGTTGGTGGAGTTGCGCAGCTCGAGACGTATTCCATGGTCCTTAGCGCGCCGTGATATGTTACGCCGGTAGAGTTGGCCTCGATTATTATGCTCGGCTGTGCGATAGGGACTCGACAGCTGATTGCGCAGTGGATCGAGGGGCGACTTCTCTAGTTTGAAGACTCCAAGGCAATGAGCTGAATTGAATGGATCGCTCGAGACGAGATACACACAGAGTCTTATAACGTGGTCTCACCTGAGCGTGGTGCATTATTTGCCGTTCTTGGATGCTCGGAATGATGGATTTGCTTGAACGATGTGGCATTCATTCCAGTGGAACGAGCTGAGGGTGAATCAAATGAAGAAATAAATTGGATCAGTTCTGATATCCATCTACATGTTAATGAGAACTGCGACAAGAGATGCAAGTCCTTCAGCTGGCCATCTTCGCCTCCAACACCGTCTACTGTCTGGTGAATGCCTGGGGAGCAAATGTGACACGGCTTGAACGATGTCCTTGTCACCAGGCGAGTAGTCATGTCCATCACGGATGAATGCCTTAGCTGAACACCCCGTAACTCTGCAGTTCGTCATCCTGAGAGCCTCCTGTCGGTCCGTCAGCGTAATAGCGAGAATGCGCGGTGGGATGCCCTGACGTAGGAGTTGTTGAACATTTTATTTTCGTCTGTACTATTCTATATGCATGTTTGCATTCATCTAACACCACCTAGACTACGAGTACTGCATCAGGTTATACTATGACACGAGTGGGCCACAATGTCGCACATATACCACAAATGAATTGATATATCATTATGATCATCAATGATGATTGATCAGATGATTCATCATTCGCGTTCATATTATAAGCGACATGTCTATATGTAACGTAAGTAGTAATCATTACTGTAGAGAAGACGAATGGTGTAATGACCTCTAGATATAACAATAAACACTTGATTATCAATGAACCATGATCGTAATTATATAATAATAAGAGGCTCTTTCGCTGAGCCCACAGTTATAATGCTATACTGAAACTTCATACGGAAAACGAAATAAAAACAACTATTATCGAATCGAAGTTATACACATGTTCATACTATATGCGTTCATACCATACTATGCAAATCTTGAGGAGAATCGGCATGTTCTTACACCCTACCTGAGAGCGTATGAGCCGGAGCAGGAGCACGACCGTGGAGCCTCCTTGTTGTCCATCAAATGCTACTCCTACCGGGACCACAGTCTGCATGTGAAAACGTCGTTGCCATTGTCGTAAGCCCACAGCTACCCACCTCCTCAAGTCGGTTGGTGTGACCTCGCGTTCTCAATGCGGGTATACTGAGACGAGCATATCGATCCTTTTCGTTGGTGTTAACGCAGCGAATGAGGATATTCACACAGTCGGTGTTCCACAATAAGGCGACGATTATACCCGGCTTGTGGTCCGGCGATAGGAGTTTGGCCCTCCGACCAAATGATGGTTCGAGGAATGCAACGGGACGCATATAGAGTTGACGATTGCCAAACGATAGAGAGAACTTGAATGCAGTAAAGCCTCGGTGTGTTGATATCAGACAATACACCAACGTTTGCCCCGCACTGTTCCGTACTAGTGCTATTTGCTCAACTGTGGTGCCCGGGGGGAAAGGTGGTGTGTAGGAGACCGGCCATTCCGAGAGCAAGTTCATGAGTGCAAGCCTCACACCATGTTTACACTGTAGTACCACCGCGACCCTAGTTTGCTGGCCGTCATACACAGCCCGTAGGATCGTAGCCTCAGCAGGGACGTGGAAGATACTACGAGAGGTCGGCTTGCGGTCGGAAGTGAAACGCCATAGTGTAGTGGTGGTAGCGACCAAAGTGATATCAGAGTAGAGAGTCACAGTCACGATCGGACCAGGGGCTTCTAGTCGATGAGATATCTTCCATTTGGTGCCATTATCGTTGAAATCGAATATGATCACCTCCGACTCGCATCCAACACCGATTCTCAACCTGTTGTTGTACAACAACGTTGCTGCCACACAGGAGGGAGCGGCTGGGAGGTCTGTTATGTGCGCGACGTCTTCACATCGTGTATGTTCCTCAGGGGTTATCATAACAATGATGCTGTTCAGTTCGATACTCTGTACGACTATGAAGGGATAGGCGGTAAGTATGACTGTCGAGGCCGAGTTGCCTTCAAGATTCGATAACAACGACCACGCCTCTGAGGGGGTCTCATCAGGAGTTGAAGTCATTGAAATATAACACTCCCCTAGAACGTATGAGTAAGGGTTAATGTGTCAATAGATGAATCCGTCACTGATATTGCGATAACGCAAGAGAACGAGGGCAACTCGGGAAATGACTATTGCTATAGGTCTATCTCAGTGTACGTTAAAGTCAATCAGAAAGGGAGATAACATCAATCTCATCTTGTGGTGGTGGTGGTGGCTGCTGCTCCTCCGTAAAAGTCATCTTCCCAGTAACCTTATTGTACATCAATATCTGTCGAGGCCGACACTGCTCGGGTGGTACGAACAGAACAACGCCATCGGGTAGGGCGAAGCGAACCTTCTGGCCTTTTTTCCAACCATCCGGTATTCGCACTTTCATCATTGGGAATTCCGATGATGACGAATGGGACGGCGTTGTCGATGGTACATCTCTGTTCAGGTCAGCCGTCCGTTTTCGCTTCCGTGTTGGCCTCACTTTCTCCTCATGCTCATCGGCACTAGAGCAGCTCCTGGTGGCCTTAACAGAGTTCGAGTGGTGCTGCTTTCTTCGCTTTTTTCGACCTCTAAAAGGTTCCACGTTACTGCCCTTATGGCCAACTGCGGTCGTGGTGGATCCATTATCACGCTTCCCAACCTCTTTGTCGCTCTCCTTCACTATCGTGTCCTGGCCGCTACCCCCACAATAATTGGGAGGTTTCTCTGTAGACTCCGATTGACGGACATCCACTGCTCCCCTCTGCCCCTCCCCCTCGCCCCTGTTGTCCCTTCCACTGTTGACTTCGCCTCCACGACCCTGGAGGGCCCTCCATCCTTGCCGGGGTTGCTATGTAGAGCACTCTCCTCTCGATTGGACTGCCGACCTGGCAGGTCCAGTCCGTCTCCTGCCTCCTCAACTGTCGTTGACCTCCCCTCCATCTCGGTAGCACCACTCGGTAGCCCAACATTTCCGCTAATCCCAGCATCCCCACTATCTTTACTGTCCCCTCCAGTAGTCGAGCCTTGAGCCAGCACACTGGGACAACTAGCCTCATGCTTACCATCACCCCTTTGTGAAGTATCTTCCACCTCTGAATTAACCACCCGCTTAGAGGACTCCATCTGTCCCACTCCCGCATCTACTACCCCCTCACCATCAGCAGCTACCGAACTACCCTTCTCCCCAGTAGCACCAGTCACCGCCTCCCCTCCTCCTACTCTAGTTTCCTCATCACCACTCGCCTCTGGCCGACCGCTATCAGTAGTGTTTTGAGCCAGATCTGACCTGGTAGAAGAGCCCTTCGCTGTTGTCTCTGCTGGGACTGATTGACCCTGCTGTGGCCGCTGGTGTCTCTCCTTAGTAGTCTTCTCCCAGGCAAATCGTACGGCCTCTAGTACTTGCTCGAGAGATAGGTCCTTACCGTTACTGCATTTAAACTTCAACGCCGCAGCAACTGCTTCACTATGGCACTTTTTGGAGGCTGATACCACTCTTTTTTCAACTCCCACCGAGTCCATTTCAACGACACTTATGTCTCGAGCCACCCCAGTTAGGCCGTGCGAGAGGGCATCCACCATCTTCCCAAGGGACGTTATAGCCTTCACAGCCTTGGCGACCGTAGCTCCTTTACGTTTAATAGAATCGAATAACTCATTGAGAGAGGGATCACTTCTAAGGAGACCAGCAGTATGCTGAGCCGTCCGGGCCTTCGTAGTAGCCTCCACCTGGACCCGCTGTATTCTGGTAGTAGCCCCATTCAGGGTTCGAGTGATACCATTCAATAGCACCTGTACATGCTTTATCTCGCTACCGATGACATCCAAGACGGGCGTCGAGGCACGACCGATGTCCAGCCAGGCCTCAAGAGCCATCTGACGATTCAACGACTCCATACATGCCTCCAGGTATTGTACATCTAACAACAATTGCATTCATGAGCAGAGGATCACGACGGAAGCCCCCTCACTACCTGTTGGGTCCAATGCCATCTTGGTGGCCTCCGTTACGATGTCCTGTGCTAGGGGATTTACACTTGGCTTGGAGCTGGCGGTGGCGGGCGTCTGAGACCTCCCATGAGCTGTAGAGAGGTGCCTCACCTCCCCTACTACTGGAGGGGCCACCGACTGTTCATCTGGATTACCGCCGCTGCCGCCGTTCGCTGGTGACTCGTCCTGCTGGTGACAGCGGACCTGTATATGCTGCTATACATGGAACTAGACTAAATTTAATCTGACATGTGTTTGGTTATAGCCCGTTTTCTTTATAGCTGATATGAGCTCGTCCTTCGATACGCAGTGGTCCAACTTGACTCCCACTCTCTAACAGTATGGTCAACTACATATGTTGGCGACAGTATAAAAAATTTTGGAAAATTCTTGTTAGTTTCTGTCTACTTCTACACCAATTCGTATATAAACTCCTATAATAAGAAAAAGTCCATAGCTCAGCTGAGGAGAGCGACCATACATTCCAACTGCTGGAATAATGCGGTCTAGTGCTGGCCGCATCGACGCTTACTGTGGCGATCTGCCTCAATGTTGGTGTGGTGAGTGCTGCCAGAGTTAAGTCACTGGGTATGTTCAGCGTTGATTGAGCATTACTACTGGCTGGCTCTGGAGGAGGGGATGTAGCCGGAAACCAATGGATGGTACTCACCCTTTACAGACTCTTGCATTCGAGGTACTGCTCGAGGTAGATCCACTTGGTCGTACCTGCCATAATGATGATGATGACGGCGAGGAGTGGTATTGGATATAGAGTCTTTAATATCGTTTATGCTCATCACACTATGAGTACGTCTAGGGGCTATCACCTATGAATGCATCTACTTAGTACGTAATATAAATCTATTGAGTATTACTATTCGAGGAGTACAATAATGTATTAATAATCAAACGTATTGGCAATATACAATTTCAAATAGGTCGTCAACGTTGCACATAGCACTGCCCTCACCGTCGCCTCTTGCAGGGGTTTATGAGGGTATCATAAGCCTCTTGTATGGTATGGAACCCATCAACAGTACCACCTTTATCAGGATGATGCTTTAATAACAACCTGAGAGGCACACAGCTAGGCGTACTGCCTACCTACTAGATGCCCATTGATTACTACTACCTGCGGTAACTCTTCCGTATCTCATCTGCTGTGGCCCGTTCGCTCGTCAAGCCGAGTACGCGGTAGTGGTTGGGAGGTGCTCCAGGAGGAGAGGCCTCACCAGGGGGCATTACAATCCGTAAAATTCAACTCCACCTTAGCAGAAACTGTTGTTCACTCACCCTACTATTCAAGACCACTATGACATTGCACCATAGGGCTCGCATATTCAATCGTAACACAACAGGGTGTGGTCTATATAGAATCGATATCCCACACTCTAGTACTACTGATGCCCGAGTCATGTCGGTGTACGACACCAAATAAGCATTAGCACCAAACGATTCAGTATTGTATTATAACGCTACTATGATTGGTCATCTCTCTGATGGTCCCCCATTCGCAGTAGCAGCAGAGAAAGGCGTCGCAGTCGCCAATCTTATCCGTCTCCTTAGATTCGTCCTCCAGCAAGTCACCCGAGCTCCGTAATCTTGATGCTAGATCCCTCGTTATCAGGTATTCCCACCATCACATTAGGAGTCGGAAGGCCTTCGTGGTTTAGCATGTGCCCCTTACCCCCAACACCACCACCCTAGTGTATGAATTCCAGAATCGTCTCAGAGGCGATTGCTACTCCATCGAAAGGGATCATCTCAAACTTCCAGTAAAGCCGAACCGGACTCACCATCATCAGTTTACTTCATATTGGGGTTAACGATGGTACCCGTAGTCGACCATAGTTATATAGTGAGCAGCGGTAGACCTCAACTCCGCTACTCCGAATCTATGGCAGTGTTAGGATGTTAAACAACCCCCTGCAGCAAGGCGAGGTCATTCAGCTGACGGCCCTCTCTTCTGGACCGCTGGAGAATCGGTTTATTTCACTGGTCAAGACTGTTCATCATTCCTTCACTCAGGATCCGTATAGAATACCATGTTGACAAGTGCGTAGTTCTGTTTCCATCAAAAAAAGCACATACGCTGGCCCAACTACTACCTACTACCCTTCTGGCGTTGTGAGAGACCATTCCTTGAGAGTTGAAAAGGATATGGGCAAACCTAACGGAACTTCATCATCATGATAACAGCCGATTTACCGAGCCGTTTTGTTAAGTGACGTTGACTATACCATCCTTAATCTCATGTAAGTGGCCAACACCAGAGCCTTCCCGGATGGTAAGTGGAGACACAACCATCACCACAAGCGATGATATCCCCATAAATTGGTGAGGGCCTCAAGCTCCGTCTACATCGTATCGAGTTGCGTAGATTTCCGTTGAGAAATTGCAAGATCAGCTAAGAGTGCAAGTAGCAACTTTTCTGTTCAAGTCCAAAATTCGGTCCCGACTATGTGACTCCCGATATACACATACTTCCGATTCCTTTCTGATGAGGACCTTGCCTAAGCAAAGGGGGAAAGAAAGACCGACAGATCGGACCATTTGTAGCCTTGCTAGAGTCCGCTGTAGGACCATACTCTTGAACACTACTCTTTGACGACATATAACTGCTGGATGAATTGGTTACTATGATGAATGAAACAGAGGCTGAGTAGGACCATATACACTACAGAATTCGTAATGCACAATCTTCATTATCAGCGGGCGAACCAAGAGTATCTTGAAAGCGTCAGAATCTTCCGTCTGCGTAATCATTACAGCCTGACAAGACGATTCTGTCACATGAGGTGATGCAATTGTTATCCGTCATCATAGCGAGAATATCTCCTTCACTCGTCAACGTAACGACCTTGAACATCCACGTATACTGGATAATCTCGAGTGTTACGTGAATCAGCATGCAAGATATGTAACATCGAGTATCGAGTGGACCTTGCCCGAATACTGGTGGTCTTTCGGTCGGCCGAAGAAACAACAAGTTCAAGCACGACCGTATGACCTCTCATGGAAACTTATATACAATCACCTCTACGAATGAAGTTAGGCTAAAACACGTTGAAGATATTCTCATATAACACAACTGATAGACACAGCGTTCGCCATGCTCAACATCATCGAACCATCAATCCGCTTGTGAGCAGGGAATCATCTACAAACATACAATGTACCCGGGGAGAACTCATTTTGAATTACCCACATTCTGAAATCAGTTTCACATTTTCCCCATCGTTATCAAACGCTATTTCTCAAAGCTGGACGGGCTCTGCTTGTACCGAAGTAGACCTTTCACAGTTAGGTACTGTATTATCCGGTACCCGAAGGAGAGAAAACAACAAACACAAATAACAGTGTTCGAGAGACGCGTGATCTGACGATGACAATAGGCAATGGTATATGCAGAGCTGAATAACAACAATAATATACAAAAATGCTGAGGACGTAGTAATGTACTTAACAGCCCGGTTTTTCTAGTCCAGTAAAACAAATTCTTTTCCATTTTCCCAAATAACTTTATGATCCCCTTCTGAGGGTTTCCGCGCTACCAGAGGCTGCCGTTTGCGAACCATCCGAGTCGATGGATCGAAAGTCATCAGATCTCCCGGACTGCTGTTGTCGGGTGGGGTGAATCGGACAACTCCAAAATTGGTATCAAACTGCACCCGACGTCCCTTCCTCCACATCTCTGGAATCTTAACCGTCACCGATCGTCGCGCCGGACGGGAACTATCCTCACACGTTTTCTCCAACTTGACCGACTCATCGCCACATTGTGACACCCCAGTTGGCCTCACTGATCCCTCGACGACCTCGTCCGGTGTCTTCGGATGAGCAACAGTTTCCGAGCCCGTACGTTGACCCTCACCATGCGAATCAGGCTTCCCTTTTTCCGGGTTCCCCTCTGGCTGCGATTGGGCAACACGTCGGGCCGCAGGGGGTAGTAAGTCCGACCAACTTTTACCACTACAGGGAATACCACTGCTAAACGATGGAGCACCACCATACGTATCCTTGAACCCAGCAAGACGATTCACATTCATTTTCCGGGCCTCCTTCTCCCCAATTGCTCCCTTATGCTCCTCATCCACGCCCTCCTCCGTCGATTCCGACAGTTTTTTTATCAACTCCTGATACCGCCTAATCTCGCCGCTTATCCCTCTACTACTTACGATCAACTCTGCATCGCTCCGCTTGATATCTTTCATAACATCTCTCAACCGGTCAGATAAGTGCGTCAAAGACTTCTTTACCTCAGAAATCGCGTTTACCCCCGAAACCAGAGAACTCAGGTGACTTCGAATCGCACTAGAAAACCTCCCTCGTGGTGATATCGTACTACTACTACCACTACTGTCTGGCTTCCCTTCACTTCGATTCCCCTCCATACGATTCTGCAGATCCGAAAGCGCCGTGAAATGATCAGTAGTAGCATAGACCACAGATGAATCCAACAATCGTTGGAACTTTGATAACCTCTCAACGAGAGCCGTCGAAGCTGCAAGGCTACCGTTAGAAATTGCCACCTCTGCCACATGAGACGCGAGCTCCTGCTCATATGCTGCTTGACGACTCCGAATATCATCTGAAAGCACCCCTGATCTTCAGTCAGGGTCGCCCTTATTACCATTCTCAGGGAGTGTTGGTCCAACTCGACTCGCCGTCTTCGTTGGTGACTTCGGCTGCTCCGTAGCTCCTGGGGCCTTATCATTCTTCACCTCCTGAATCTACCATCAACCTCATACACCAAACCCTATGTACTACTGTAGCGGCTGGTGCCTCCAATCCCTTCTTCAAAGCAGTAATGATATCAATCTTCTCAATGCATGTCGCAATATCGATCCCTCTAGCCTATTGTAATCCTATCACTATCACCACCCTAGAGATGCCTAACCTACCTTAGCTATACACTTCAGCTTAGTGATACTCATACCCTCCAAGTCGCCATCTAATGTGATGTCTTCGGACGGAGGACTTACGCCTATCCGACAACAGGATTGATAATGTGATAAGAAGTGGGTAAGGGTAGTACTTCCTGATACACTCTCACTAGGCGAGTTAACTCCGGACGAGCCCGTCGCCACTCCTGCTGTAGGGACGACTCTCGGCCGCTTCGATGAAGGTTCCACTGGAGAGGGCTCTGATGATTTCGCTAAAAGATGGTATGGTATGTAACGGAGTTTCTTACGTGGTATTCGTTTGAAATTGCGAGGAGCAGAATGTCTTGCATAGAAATAAGCCTGGTCAAACCTGATGGTCACCCTATGTGAACCTCTCACCACTGTAGGCTTACTTCACTTTCTTTCTAGGATCAGATAATGTGTCGTAGGCCATCTTGATACGATGGAAATGATCGGTCGCCTGCTCGCCTCCCTTATCAGGGTGGTATTTCAAACAGAGCCTAAGCAGACGAAAAGCTCTCAGCTTTAACCCATCATATTCCGCGTTGTAAGATGATGCTGCATCATTGTCGCTGACCCAATCCCCCGTAACACACAATATGCCTCTCTAGGCTGAAGGAATCCCTTAGCTAAGCCTATGATGAAGATAGTCCCTGACGGCTGAGTATAATCCGGCAGCCTTGTAAGGCACTGTCCTGCAATCCTACTCAGTGTAGTGTTATCTCAATGGGCAAATCACTAACAATGTTCATATCAACGACATTTATACCCGTAACATAGACATTCAAATCGCCTTGCAGTACTACCTTCTAAAATTCCGTTTCATATCAGCCGCCGTGACCGTCCGAGCATTGACCTCTAATACATCGTAGTGGTTCTGGCTCAGATCCACCGACTCCAGAGGCTTCCTTGCCATTACTACAACCTAATTCGCACTATCCTTCCTGCGCGTAAAGCATCGGTTGAGGAAACGCAAGTAAGAGAAAGTGAGCAAGATTTTCAGGTTATCAGATGAATGAATAGTGCAGGTTGAAGGGTAGTGTGTCGTGTGCAAGTGTCTCCTGTAATTTTAGATTCTTGTGATACTAGTCTCCCTTGCTAGCCTAGCGTATACTTTATGACTACTGTATTGATCATAAGTTAGAACCACTTGTTAATAACTCTTGTTGAGTTATCTAATCCTAACAGGGAGATTAGCAGCTGTCCCTCACCTATAGTATGTCAGTGAAAGCTGGCACGGACGTAGTAGAGCGGAAACTGCTGAGCAGCGGCCGGTTCAAACGGACCTGAGTCAGTATCATCGAGTTGTGATTTTCGTATGATTGGTCCTCGTTGTGTTACGATGCTACTTAGACCACGGCAGTGTATGTTTCAGTGTCAATGAGAGCTGTACAGATCTCTGTCACTAATAATGCATCACTGTGGTCGTTCATATCGGCTAGCACAGCTCATAATCAAAAGAAATATAGTAAAACACTTTGAAGGACTTGCTCATGGAACGCAAGATCTGCCTACCATTCTAGTGTTGAAGTATTCGTGAATGGTAGCGGACGGAGATATATCCTCGTTGGAAGAGCAGACGAGGGAACTCAACGAGGCTCTAGCGAGATGCAGTCGCTGGTTGCCACTGGGTCTTTATTGCTTCTTCTACTGTCAGTGAGGTTTTGGTCAAAGTACCGGGCAAGGCCGTCTCAGAGCACATGGAAGTTCCATGATGGAACTCTCAGGAGCATTTTGGTGCCAGAATCAGCTCGTCGGGAAGAGTGACACCATTTTGTGGAGGGGAGTTTGTACGCTGTAATAGTATGCACAGCTGAAAAGGAGGACTTAAGTGGAATACTCGAGAGTACGAGTTATAGATGGGTAGCGTAAGGTTTTTTTACGGTTTACGTTACGGCGTGCGTATCGTTAGCAGTTTACGTGTTACGGAAAGACTTTACGACTTTACGGTGGGTGCTGAACTGCTTTTTAGAATTGTGCCGGAAAGATTCACTGCAATACACTCCACGATAGCTCAAGTAGTTGTTGAGCTCATTTCTTGTGGCTCGAATTCAACCGAACCGCTGAGAGAGTAACATTTGGTTTCGCATTTACCACTCGTCTCCTTTGCAAATTCCGTCCGTCTCACTTCCAGGCTGGCCGGGAACTGCCAAGCAGGCTTCGTCTACCGATGGGCATTCACATGAAATAGATTCAGGAGACTTGAGAGCTGAATGATACACGCTGCAGTCTCGATGAGGAGGAAGATAAGCTATAGGGCATAGAGGATGAACAGGAGTACAACTTGGGGTAGGCCGTGTCGTGGAAGAATGGATTAGGTCTACTTATCGGTATGATGATATTAAGCTTGTTAGTTCACTGAAAACGATTCTCTAATATATCCGCCAGTCACATGATTCTACGTGGAACGTGTTGCCTTAGAAATGACCCCGGCCCGATTCGAACGGACAACCTTCTGATCTGGAGTCAGATGCGCTACCGTTGCGCCACAGGGCCTGTTGAAAATTGTGTGTTGCAGTGGGTTATGTCCTACATATTCTGTGCTTGGTATATGGCACCAAGCCTTGCGGAGGCCGCGCACTCCATAGTTTCGCCATCCACTGTTGAGCGGAATGAGTATCTCTTCCAAGAGATGCCATCAAATAGCACCGCTAGAAAGGAGTCAAGGGACAATCAGCGAAATAAACTGTGCAGATCGATGACAACCAACAACAGAGTGAGGGCTCCCGATGAGCTACCTTAAGCATTCAGCTCGGGCAGTATAGGAAGGGTGGATACTCTCGAGCTATGTCTGCCGATGTCGCCCTGTTAGAGGCGGGACGCCAGGCCCATGCCAGAGGGAATGGTGACGCCGACATTGGAGCTGTTCAGAAGGGCATCCGCCCGCCTAGAAAGCACTGCTTGTATATTTCTGTTCTCTTCTGTCCCTTCCTCCTAGGTGATCTGCAGTACTTTCCGTTCAGGGATATGCCCTATAGCTGATCGGGGCTATGATGTATCTCTTGAGGACAGGAGTAGCCGTGTTGGACTGTTACCTCATTTCGAATGCTACTCAAGTCCATCGTGGGCAGCAACATTCCAACTAAGTTCCTGCAAAAGTGGTATTGTGTTTGTCAATCACTACAAAATCGAATAATAGTTGTTCATCGTCGACCCTGAACGATAGCATACTTGTCCTTAGTTGCATTGACTGTCTTATAATGCATTTAAAAACGTTGACCATAAAAGGCTACAAGACATATCGTGACCGGACTAGCATAGTCGACCTCCACGCTGGTGTTAACGTATTCGTAGGCCTCAATGGTAGCGGCAAGAGCAATATGTGAGGAATCATTTTGAGCATCTGTGTGTAGCTTAAGGATGAGCAGATATTCAGCGATCCGCTTCGCCCTGGGAGGAGACAGAATCGCTTCCGAGCAACACAGGAGATCCTTGCTCCATCAAAGTACCCTGAACTGGCCAGTGGTGTTCTCAATTCGATTCTGTATGGTAGGTCATGGACGGCAAGTGACTTCAGCTTACGTCGAGCTGATACTTGATAACAGTGATGGTCGCATACCTATCGACAAGACAGAGGTTGCCTTGAGGAGGACAATCACACTCAAAACCGACGTGTACTGGTGGTAGGATATAACTCGACGCGATGTGCTCACCAGATATCACTGGGATGGCAAGCAAGCTACGAAAAGCGAAGTAAACACCTGGTTGGAAGCTGCTGGTATCAGCACTAAGAACAGAACGTGAGTTCATCTCAGTTTGTCGTAGGACAAATGGACCTATACGGTTTCTTGTTATCACAGGTATTATGTGGTAGAGCAGGGTGAGGTCACATCACTGGCCCTGGTATCGGATGCCAAACGGCTCGATCTGCTCAAGGAAGTCTCGGGGACACGGGTCTATGATCTGAGGTCGGCGCCCCTCACCACTTGAGGGAAGCGCTATGAGGAGTATGTGTCGCAGGCGAGCGGAGTCTTTGGCAGTGATCGAGAAAACTAATGAGAAGCGAAGACAAACTGCAGAGATCATTGAAGAGATACGAGGGAAACTTGAACAACTCGATTGTGATCAGAAGGATTTGCAGGAGTACACATTCACGGAATGGTATCCTCGAAATCCTCATTTATCAGCTATAAAAATATTCTCAATGAGAAGGCGGCACTTGAGGTTGTCATCGCTGATAGAGAGAGGCAGCACTACAAAGATCGAATAGAGAAATTAGAGGCCGAGGTTAGTCCGTCTATCCTATGTTGTTTGGCCCATCCATATGGGTCTCACACCGATAACTCCAGAAACCAATTGAAATCCATAGCTTTGTAGTCAACACCGTTGAGAACTTCAGACCAATTTGGAAAAGTTGTCTCGAGTCACCCCTGTGTTGTTGTAGACATCGAGGATACAGCGTGAATTTGTTGACCAGCGTGCAGTGCTTATGGGTATAACCAAGGAGCTCACAAGGGAGAAAGGACAACTTGACACACTCCGCCAGGAGGTTGAAGCACATACTACGATTGGTTAGGAACCGTTACATACGCGACCTTAAACACCACTACTTCCTCTAGTGTCAAGACTCAACCAACATCGGAGCCAGCTTTCGATCGAATATGCAGAACTCTCCGCCGGTTACCCGATGCAGGAGGGAGGAGAACTAACGAGTGAGTCAGCAGTAGCGTGCATTCAGTATAATATGGCGTATTTACGAGGTTATACAGAGGTCGGTACGATACGTGGTGAACTGATAAGCACTAAGCAGGAGGCTCGATGTTTGGCAGAAGAAATAGAACAGCAGCGGGAGGGCTTGGCTGAGGATGAGGAGCGCCTCCGGTGAGTGTTACCATCTCATTTTGGGATCCGACAAGCAGCAGAACTGATGGGCTTCCTATTTGATATCATACGTCCGGGAATATTTAACGAGTTATCAGTCATAACTAGCAATGGAAGCAATAAATCTGCAAAGGAATTTTAGTGACAGCTGTGGGGTTCGAACCCACGCCCTTTCGGAATGGCGCCTAAAGCCACCGCCTTAGACCACTCGGCCAAACTGTCTGTGAGACAGATGGTTCTGGCTGCTTCTGTTCCCCACTCATATTGGTTTATGAGTGAGATACTAACGTGGTGCCTCTCAGTGAGCTCAGAGCGGAGGTCAGTGACTTAACCAGGAACCATAGCAAGCTCGTGACAGAGGAAACAGACTCCAAGTACGGTACCGAAAGCCAGTGGAGACTTTGTTGAGTAGAAGAGTCCCTCTAGCTCGCTCCTAGACTCCCAACAAAAAGTGACGTTGGAACACAGACTGGCACGTTCGGAGGCACGATATGAGGAAGTTGAGGAGCTCGTGGAGAAACAGCGGCTTGCAATCGGGGAAGAGAAACGTCAACGTACGCCCGAGGAGTAGCGGACTGGAATGCGTGTCTCGATTCGAATCCGACCATAACACTTATCCCCTAGAAGTATAGAAGAGCCGCGGAGGACTGCGCAACACTCCGCTCATTGTATAGATTCTACTATGAAGCATGACATGGACAAGTGCGAGGCAGAAATCGAGGATATTATCGAAAACAGTGCTCGGCTACAAGCAGAACTCAGAGATTTGAACGCTGAGGCCTTGAAGGTGTCCGGACAGACAAGACGAACTAACAGAGTGAGGGTGGCCGACATGGAAGTCCACCCTGAACCGTGAATGTACCTCTAGATCATCTCTTCTGCCGAGGCGAGGCTCAAGGAGCTGCGGAACAGTAGACATATCGTGCTGGACGCCATCTGGCAAGACACCCCACCGGGGACTCGGGGAGGGTAAGTGAGCAAGGTTTTCGGACGCATGGATGAAGTTCGAGCACTCAAGATATGATATTGTCATGCAAGCGAATCTCGAGGGAGTTCGAGGATTACTGCTCGAGCATATACGCGTGCCCGAAGTGAGAACCATGCATCATTGCGCACGGTGTTCAATCGGGTCCAATCACTGTTCAGGAATACCGCTTAGCTGTGGAGATAACAGCGGGACACCAGCTGTACAGTATCCTCGTAGACGATGAAGAAGTGATGCATAAATGCGTCGACTTGGTAAAGGCGAGGCAGGCCGAGACTGGCAAACCATTGAGGGCTACCTTCATGTATCTGGCGCGGGTGAGGTCTTGTAGTCAGCCCGCATAGGCATCACACTACAGAAGTGTCTCTTAAGATGGGGGACCGCGAGATGGCACCAGAGCCTTCGCTGAGCCCAGTTGGCTCACTCCTACTCACAGATGTGATTAAGAGTCCGGACTGGGCCGAGTGTGCGGTCAAAGAGGTTTGGGGCAAGTACGACGCTGAGTATATCATCTCTATCCTCATCTAAACGTCTTCATGAAGGTTCTTGGTTGCCGATGGTGAAACTGAACACCTGAACAATCACGAGTTCAGCTTAGTCACTCGTGGAGGGGATATCTTCAACACGAGAGGCAAGTCTATAGCCGCCACGTCCCGAGATGATCCGCTCAGGGTCGCTCGAGGGAGGGTTCGTGGATGATGGCCGATATACGAGACTAAAGGAATGGTGCCTTCCAGTCCGGTATCCCTCGTTTGGGTATGAGCTTCCATGCTTTCAGGGAAAAGCTTTCTAGTATTGAAGATGACATAAAGTCAGGGGAGACTGAGCTGGAGAACGCAACTGCTAAATTGATGGCGGAATACTCTGTTGAAGAGGAAATCAAACACAGGATCCTTGGCGTTCGAGTGGACTTACAGCGGAGTCTTCGGGTTGGAAACGCTCGAGAATGGTGACACTTGATGCATTCTGCCTCACTAGGCTGAAGCATTGAAGGCCAGAGAGCTGTCGGAACTCAGAGATATGAGACAGAGACTGCGTGATAGTATCTACTCGGCAACGAGGTAGCCCTACACTGAGCCTACAATAGTTGTATACTCCTGTCATTGCTGTAGACTAACGAGAGAATACAGTGCCGAGCGAGACTCATTGGCACGGGACATTGCCGCAATCACGGATGAACTCAGTGGGTTTTCGCATAGCAGGAATGCCCGGTGTACCCCCGCTTAGACCACACGGTTGAGAGCGTGAGAGAGCCCGACGACCCCGACAGCGTTCAGCTGGAGATCCTCAAGGAAAAGCTTGAAAAGAAGAAGCTGCAATTGGCGAAAATCTTTCAGTGATGCTTCTCTCTTGTGCCATCCCATCGCCATTGAGCCGAGAGGTATTCCCTGTGTAGGAAAGTCGTTGAGCGTCAAAGCGCTATAGACAAACTCCGCTCACGTTTGGTCGTGCTGGTCGAGGGCCGAATGCAATCCCTTGAAGAGCGATTGCGTGTCGCGACCTCGACAACTGCGAACGCGAATCCGGATGCCTTGGATGAGGAGAAGTGGGAAATATTTTTCGAGCGACATGGCAGTTTGTTGGCAGGAGAATCAAATGGCTCACTAGCGAACTCACTGAGACTGAGCAGGAGCTTGCTTTCAATAGTGAAAGGCTGTCAGAATTGCGCGAGGCACAGTCCTCGAAATGTAGATCAGCATGATGGTACATCACTGGAATTGCCATGTTGCGTAGGCACGTCCGTGGAGGACTTAGAGGCTGAGGTAGCTGACCACCAGGCCGAGGTCGCGACTCTCGAGAGAGCACATGAGGAGAAGATGAGTGAACTGAAAGTGTAGGTGCTGATGCCTGTGAGCCTTATGAAACTAAGACGAGCTCAGTTGCGAGGAACGGCGTACCCTGGCTGGAACCAAGTTGGATGATATCATAGCTCACCAACCTGAAACGGAGTGCCTCGATGGAGTTATCCGAGACCTAACTGAGGTAAGGCTTTGCTGTTGTGTTGACTGTAACGGCGTCATATATTGAACGCTTCTCCTCAGGATACACCAACGTTGCGGAGAAGGCTCTTGAGGTGCACTAGGAATCTGTCAAAATTTGGTGGCGGTGTAAATAACAAAGCTGCGGAGCAGTGGGATGAGATTCTCATCATGAGAAGCTGCCGTTTCTCGGTATGCATTCATTCGTTCTAGGTTCGGGCTATTTAACGGCCATTATGAAGAGCTCCTGCAGAAGCAACGCGAGATGGACGAAGAGCAGGTGAGAGCCCTGATCCCGGAATGGGCTGATACTCGTTATGTGTATCCTGTTAGGCGGCTATAGACGATCTCATCAGAAATCTCGATGCTGAGAAGAAGGACAATGTCGTCAAGAGTTTCGCCCAGATCGACGAGAACTTCTCCAATATTTTCTCTATACTGGTTCTGAGCCGTCTCCTCCCCACTGGGTAACTCGTTCCCTCAGGTGCCTGATGGGAATGCGAGGATGAAACTGCTCAAGCGGAGGCATATTCAGAAAGACGATGAAGACAGCGATAGCACGACGCCGTCGGTCTGTGAGGAGCAGTAAGCTCTTGATGGAAGCGAGTCGGGTTTTGCTATGCCCTTGTGTATGGGAGGTATGTCGGGGTGGCTCTGGAAGTAACATTTTCCCGGAGCCGATGCCGATTGAAGAGAATCCACGAGTTTAGTGGAGGACAGAAAACTGTGGTACGTTGCGCGAGCCATCATAAGGTTACATATCTCGGCAATGTTCTTTCGGAGCTGGATGAGATCAGGTTGCAGTTGCGCTTTTGTTCGCAATGCAGAAGACGGATCAACCACCATTTTATCTATTCGACGAGATTGATGCCGCCCTCGATCCTCAGTAACTCGTCCATGCATTGGGAAACCTTTATGCTTCTTATGCATCAGATATCGGGAGGCTGTGGCTCGTCTAGTAGGAACTGTTTCCAACCCTTCAGCCGGCCCACCGGCACAGGTAGTTTATAATTGTGGGTACAGGCCAGTCCTAACCTCAGGTCATCTGCACTACGTTTCATCCCGAACTATGTCGTATTGCCGATCGGCATTATCGAGTCTCTGTTACCGATGGTAGCAGTAGCGTTACCGTGCTACGCCACGGTTGTCAGGATATAATATGACAAATCCCCCTTATCATGTTTCTCATTCTCATTCTTTTTTCTCTTTTCGTGAGTCAGTCATCTGGCTTAATGATCGGTTTGCGCATTTGTGTGTACCGAGTTGATAAGGAGATATAAAAACATTTCTGTTTCCCCCACGATGCAAGTGAACACAACGAGGTTTAATTATCGATCTACTAATAGATTTGGCATAACTAGGGAAAGAAGAGCGATAGATTATAAGAGCACGACACACAATAGATACACACACACGTGAGACACGCCGGGCTTGTCCCGAGAGAGAGACTCCTCATTCACGTATTGAGACAACACGCTGCACGCTCAGAGAATCTTGATTTCCAGTTGTATTTAGTTGGGAGGGGCCGACCTTTTCTACGGTGACAGCCTCGGCCTCGGCCCGCGCCAGTATAAGGTCGCTTAATATCCCTTCTGTATCCCAGCTCTGCGAACCCTGACATAGATCAGTCTCGGGACTCCACAGTCAGTGGACGAATAATATGAATGAACGCAGGGGAAATAAGACAGCAGCCTACCCGCACCCAGTAGTCGAACACGCACACGCTTCTATCCAGCTTTTTCAAGAGCCAAAACTCGAACGGTGGACATGTTGTCGGCAAATCCGCGGTAGAGAGCTCTCCGACCGCGCCTGAGAATTGAAGTGGAAGAATCGGGCACGGCAGAAAACATGCCTACTTAGAATTCGTGCTCCGGCTGAGGGTGTTAGCAGGACAGTCCGTTGGGAATGTGGGGTGTAGCTCTCGAACGCCGCACAGAAGCCTCGTTTGGCTGAGTACCCTCCAGCTCCAGGAGATGAGCCAAATAAGTCATTCTGATTACGACACGGCAGTACGATGCGCCAGAAGTTCCATTCAAAATGGCTCCTTTTTGGCACGGGGAACTCACTTGTGGCAGCCTCGTACCAGGCATCTCGAGCAATGGGGGTAGAAGGGACACGAAGCCTGGTATAGGCGTATAGATGGTTGCGGGGGTATCCCTGTATTTCGTGAAGATTCCATGGCGAGGCACGAGGTGTGCACGCAGATTATCAGAATCAAAAAAGCTACAGTAGCTACCTAGTGATTACGACTAATCCTAGAGGTTGGTTATGATGGCAATGTCCACCTCATTGAGGGTGACCTCAAGCAGCCAGTCTATTGAACTCATACGCATATGCACGAAGATTGGAGAGTACAGGCGATATGCCAGGATGACATATACAAGAGTGCAGGAATCACATTGGCAACACTAGTAGAGTGATTCCATTCGACATTAAGATTTCCAAATGGCACAAACTCTGTCCGAAGTGATGGCAATGAAGCTGGATGTCATCCTCATACGCTCTCTAGCAACTAACAATATCGCCAACGAAACACAACCGCGTCGAGAGAATCAATACTGATAGGGATCATTACAGGTGGCACAGCTGACCGAGCTGAGGGCCTACAGGCTACCACACCTAACCCTCTGGCTGCGAGCAACTCAGTGTGAAGTGAGCGTCAGCCCCCACATGGTGATAGTTGCGATGGAGCAGTTTATGCATCCAGTGAGGGACGTAATGTGAGAGGGTTTCCCTGCATCTGATCAATGATTGACGCAAATAAGCGAAGAACATCATCAACCATCCTGACAGGATGGCTGACAGTGTCAGCACCATCATTTGGTGATTAGTTAGTTTCTCTCCACTGGATTATCCAAAAGTGTAACGACCTCGCTATCTATCACAAATAATAACAACGCCGCTCTTGTCGTTCTTGATGTCCAAGTGGCCCCAAGAAATCTGCTCGGGAATGGCATGGGTATTGATCAATAGTGAGTGGTCGGGCACCAGAAATTCTGACTCAGAATGCAAGTTAGGTAGATATGCGTTGATGGGAACAGGGCGTTCATACATAACTCGAGACACGTGAGTGTTGATGAACACGAGGCGGTTTGACTGTCAGACAATGGTCTGACATGAGCATTGATGAACACAAGGTGGTTTATGCACAGATCGTCACACAGTGGTCGGACATATGCATAGAGGATCACGCAGTGGTCGGACATATGCATAGATGGTCACGCAATGGTGGGACATATGCATAGATGGTCACACAGTGGTCGGACATATGCATAGAGGATCACGCAGTGGTCGGACATATGCATAGATGGCCACACAGTGGTCGGACATATGCATAGATGGCCACACAGAGGTCGGATATATGCATAGATGGTCACACGGTGGTCGGACATATAATACATGCACAGATAATATTATAATGATACGGCATCAGCCCTATAAGAGCAAGCTATCATAACAGAAATAATACAAGTTAGAAAGGTCGACTGCAGAATCAAAGCAAACATCAAATTGACTTTCACAACTAGAACGAGCTTCGACCATAATCATGGTGGTTTCGTAGTCCCAAGAGCATATACCCCATAAAGATAAGATAAGCCATAAAGATAAGAAACCCGTATGATAAGACGGATAAGATGGACCTTCTGAAATCGATGCTCGAAAGGCTTGCGATACAACCTCATCTTTGTTCATGCGTAGGAGACGTCCCAGCCATAACCAACGTCTTTGACATAACAACCTCATTATGTCTGGTAGTCCTGAAGTATGTTGTACAGCCTGAGGGTCAGTTTTGACAATGCGGGCAAGACTGCGGATGTGGAAACCTCGGAGAGCTTGATGGATAGTTTTATCAGTGAACCAGCATTCACCACCCATGGTGGTCCACCATATAGTAGAACTGTGGATACCCGAACCAAATACAGATTTAATCTCACCGTATGGCTCAGAGTAGCATCTGCCCAGATATGGCATAGTTCATTGAATTTCTGTTGAGCTATCTTTATCCGGTGTTTAACATCAGGCAGATGACTCCAGTCAGCTGAGATTAGCGAGCTTAGATAGACTAAATCGTGAGTTTTACTTGAAGAAACACCGTTCAGCATCACATCTTCAGGGTGTCTTCCAGCTAGACTCACGCTTTTAGAGCTGGATACTAAACGATCAGCTAGTGTTCTCTTGCGAGATCTCTCAAAAGGGTCACCAGTACACCAACGTGCAATGTGGATATTCAAACCTCGCTTGGTTGGAAAAGGTCGGCCACACGTTGGGCGATCGTGTGAAGACGATATACGGTTGACGATGTCCTCCTCAGTAGTAGCTGAGGTTTTATCAGCCTTATTAACCATTTGGATCATGGTTCTCGGGAGAGAAATCTGCTTGGTAGCAGAAGAGCTTGCCGAGTTCAGTGATGCTAGCCGACTACTGAGCTCTCGTAGCGTTCCGGATAGTAGTGCTACATCATCAGCATTGCCCGAGTCAGCTAATCGTCTACCGAATACCGGAATGCCATCGTCAGCTTTGGACCCTCTACGGAAGATTGAATCCAACATGCAAAAGCGGGGAAAGAGCATCTTGTGCATCATGATATATCTTCATAATGAGTTTTATGATACGATCTGGAACTGCAGCTCCTACCGGGACGGAAACCTTGTTGCATAGCTAAGAGGCGTTTATCGACTGAACTTTGGATCCGTCTCAATAGAATAGTGCGATGAGCTTTATAACAATGAGACAATAGGCTTATTGATCGAGAGTTGGCAAGATCTCTAGTACTCCCCTTTTTATATTACATCACTAGTTTTCCCGTTTTCCAGCCTGAAGGTATTCCGTTCCCTTGCCAAAATTGCTAAATAATCCAAACCCTTGCCGCCGCTGATGTTTTGAAGAGTTGGACAGGTAGATCATCTATACCAGCTGCTTTAGAGTTAGGAAGGCTGAAGATAATGCAGTCCACTCCTTCACTTATGCGCAGATGGTCACGCAGTGGTCGGACCTATGCACAGATGGTCACACAGTAGTCGGACATGCACACGGATGGATGCGTGGCGGTACGACATGGATAGTGGTGAACACAATGTCGCCGGAAATGAGTATTGGTGAGCACACGGTAGTCGGACATGAGAATTAATGAGCACAAGGTGACCAGACATTACTAATGCCGCATTAGTATTTCCGAGTGCGATGCGGCTCGTATTATACGACAGTAAAATTAGAGTAAAAGTAGGTGACGAACCTCTCCCGCATACTGCGTGGCTAAGAGCAGCACAATGCCCAAGTAACGACGGACCTGATGGTCCTCCAGAACGTGACTCACCACACGAGGAGTTGAACAAATCGCCACCGGAAGGCACTCCAAGCGGATATGGCTAAGCCGTCTCCACGAATTAACAACCCGGCTCGCAAGTGCTAAAAAGACATACTGATGAACGGGTGAGAAATCCACACTTAGTCATGATAAGTTAGGTTGGCCTCAAGGCCAGCAGATACAGCAATGAGCTTGGAGTAGACAACGTTTAAGGTAACACGAGAACGGGCCGGCAAGAGATATGCAGCCACTTGAGGCGCTCACACTACTCAGTGGAGGTTAGTGAAGTCGAAGCTGCGAGCTGGTCCCGATCGGGGGCCCAGGTCAGCACTCCTAATCTCGAATAGACTACAATCCCCATCGAATAGGAATTGGAGTGGTAAGCCAGCTTTCATGAGAGTTACACCTCTAAGTTGTAGACCACTGAACTTGGACACCGGTACGGGATTACACACAACTTGTAGAGTCTGTGGGTTACGGACATATCTGTAGAGGCATCATTGTTAATGAGAAGGATCAAAGGAATACCTACGAGCTCGGTGCGAGATCTATTATGTCATATAGGGTATCCTCTGATAGACCCTTCAATTGAAGCCTTGGGATGATCTTACCAACCTGATAGCAGAATCTCACATAAGCCGATACGACCATCCATAATAAGAGTTTCCTTCCCGACCTCCTTCAGATGTAACATGCACACCATCACGATAGCCCTAGATCTGTCACATGCTACTTCCATCCAGGCTGTTGCCTCCGCACCGAATACCTACGCCAACGCACATCCAGCAAGAGCTAGACACTCCAATGACTTGCCTGTGTCGAGTGCATATCAAAAGGGTCCCAAAGTCTATAGAATTTCCCCTTTAGAAGGTTAGAATCAATTGCTGATTTATAGACATGCAGTAACGCTTTGATCTCCTCAAGAAGCTCCACATCAGCCTTCATAAGGTTCAACTCCACGCCCATGGCACCAAGCATGGACATTCCTCCTCTCACATTTCCCGGCAGGACCCGTCCAGTCTGAAGAGGAGAATGTCTCGTATGACGATGCAAATCCTCATTCAGGGTGGGCTTACTTGATGGTTAGGTGTGGCTGTAATGTGACTGCCCATAGTAATCATGGGGTAACCCACAGAGAGGCCCGATTGTATACGTGCTCTACAGCAGGCGTCGGTGTTATCCGATGCCCAAATTTGGGGACCAAAATACAACATGCCGGCATCGAACCTGCCACCTCCTCCTGCACACGTCTCAAAACGTACCAGAGGGAATTCGGAAGTGATAGAGTCGAGGACCTGAGGCCGCACCCTTATTAGAAGTAGTCACCTTGATATCGTGACCTCCTCACCTGATAGACTCCAAGCATATGCCTGTGCATGGTCTCCCCTTGTGGTCTATCATCAGATAATAGAGCACTCTGAGCCTCCGTTAAATGACGATTCATATCCCACTTCACATAGGCTATGTTGCAACTCGATAGGATGGACCTCGGCAAGCTTCTGTACTACACTTCACTGATGATAAGCATTTACCTCAACTTCTTGAGGACGTATCGTCTGACCCTCTCTTGACTAAAGTCTAACAGGAATTGATGCCTCCTCATAGTCATCGGCCTATTCTTGGCTTGCAATGTGCAGTCCTTATACTTCTGTAGTAGATGACAACCAGGGGATGCCATCTCGGGTTCTATCCATAAACCAAAACCCAAACCCAACTGGTTGATGGCGTTACCTGGACAGAAGACCACATGGAACCCCCTCCGCACCATCCTGCCTTACATAGATGTGGTATACCAAAAGGGAGTTTCTCCTTGTCAACTTCCCAGTCCCCCAACCCTCCCGTATCATCATTCCTATTAGTGAACCATCCATCATCAACGACTAACATCTCAGCCCCGACAGCAGCAGCATGACGAGCCAACTGCATGACCTGATCCACATACCCCTCCATATGCCACAGTAGCCACCATATACCCTTACCCTGTCGTGAGTGACATCGAAGTACATCGACTCCCACGTATTACACACCACTGGTGGCCTCGTATAGCGCCATCTGATACATTCGCTATAACCATACCCGAACTGATGTGAGACTTACCGAGATGGGATTAGCCTATCCTGCAATATCCTGTGGAACTTATGCGTGAGACTAGTAGCCCCAGAGCTACTGAATATCATTATGGTCTCAGGAGTAGTGATGGACTCTCCGGGATAAAGTTTCCACTTGAAAGTCAAGGGGTTGAAACTACACACAGAGGCAGGTAGTAATCCGTATTGGAAACCTGTACGCGTCTCCTACCCCACGTTAACTCTGAGCCTATTAGTCTCGTTAGTGTCGCACTCAATGAGAAAGCTACCACTGTACCTGTAGAGCACACGCTGTCGGCGAACACGAAGAGCTCCCCTCGACTTACACGAACATGAAGCCCCAATGATATCCAGCATCCTCGTTATACGGCCCTTTGCTAATGACACACATAGGGTTGTGCATATGGCTGCTCACCCCACGAGTAGACTCGATACGGATGGCTCCTTGCTGCAACTGAAAGCTTATCTTCTGAGCCTCTCTACCCCAAGAACCTGATGATTTTCATGATGCCACCCAGACCCTGATTGTAAGCGTCACCTCCTAAGTGGGTAACGTGATGGTTGCCAGACTCAAAGTTACATGTAGTACTCATCAAGTGATCTACACCAACAGGGAATCCAGAGGATAAGGGGTTCATCATTCGGGTCTTCCGCACAATAACGTCCCACTCTGGATAGACAGTAAAGTAGAGCGTCAAAGTGAGCCCCGAGACTCGATCTTGCAGGTCGATCTCTAGGGTCATACAGTCTTCCTCCGATTCACAGCGAACCTGTAACCTTTGAGCTCCCGATGATGTCAATCATCCTAATGACCGACTTGAGGTAGTGACGAGTGAGGCTTCTCAGATATCGGCCTTTTCCCCTGTACTATCTTATGATCCACATACTCCACGGGGGAGATCTCACTGTGACCTAGCTCCGACTTGGCGTTGTATCGAACCTCATAGAGTAGATAACGTTACTCAAAGCATTACTGAGTAGGGCCTTACTCCAAAGCTGGGCAGTCTGTAGTCGCCAGTACCGTAGTCGCTGTATTCCAGCATAAGGGAGTTTTTACCCATGATCTGCTGGTACACGTGGGTCGGGCCAGCCTGCAGGATGACGCCGCAAGTATACCCCTTACTGAACGCGAGTAAGCTACGTCCTCAGATCGTGTCGGACTCGGAGGTCTTCCCACAAAAGCCGAGGCCCTCCGAGCCGTTGCCCTCATGGTCGTGGCCCGACCATAGGCCGGTGATCCCCATGACGAACCGCGCCTGGGTTTGACGTGTTGTTGCCTCCCTAACACGAACATCTCAAATGCTCCACAAGAGCCATACGAGCCACAGCTCACAGCTTGATAACTTCTGAGGGGACTCCTCGAAGGTCACCACTCCGAGTTCTTTCTGATCACCTGAGGGAGCCCAAGCATGAGTACCATCTACCGCTAGGAGCACGCTCACTCTCCTTCTCCATCTCAGCCCTCTCCAGCTGAGACATCCGCCATCTACGCCAAAAGGCGTTCTCTCGTCTAAGGTCCTCACCTGTCGATCAGGAAAAGTCCAACCCCGAGCCTCAGCCACGATGGCACGGCCCACCTATACCACTCTTAGCCTCGCGACTATAGGTCTTCCATCTATCACTGAGATCCTCCACTTCCAACCGCTTCCCATAGGCAGACGTGAGCTCCTATGAAATATATCTCAACAAAGCGTGACAGTAAACGCAGCCATCGACGTACTACCCGTATGCCAGCAGGCTCTGCTTGTCCCGTTGGATCGAATGGACTAGCCATAGCCAGAGAGTTCAGGGAGAGGAATGTGAGATCATCCTTTAGTGGAAGCTTAGGCCCCCAATACAGATGCTCCAACTGCCCAGTAGTTGTTATACGAAATGTATACCTAATACGCCGGTGCCGAATTTTACAGGCTTCGAGTCCTCACAAGGTCTCAGCTGTGTAGATCCTGAATATCCGCTGGTTCCGGTCGTATATGATACCGCTCGCAGCACTACCGATACAATGCTTACTCTCATATTCTTCTAATGATGAGCTGCTGGTCCTAAGCACGTTGTAGAGTATAGGAAGACCGAGCCCCCCTGTCGGACGTTCTCACCCCTCAGACTTCTCAGAAATGCTCTCCATTTCGGGTACAGGGCCACACTAAGGGAAGGGACAATTTTAAACGCCCAACTAAGGGTAGAGGTCGCCATACCGAACCGATGGGGAATCCCCAGGATTGCCACGACCCATGTTAGAAGCATCACTAACACCACAGATAAGGCGCCAAACATAACATGACTCTATAGAGAACACAATCAGTGAGAAACCTCCGGTGGTACTCATGCATAAGCCCCTTCCAGAAATTGTCTACTACAAATAAGCAGTGATGACAGAAAAACAGGGGCAGTTCAATAATGCTGATGGAGGGCGGCCTGACTCCGAGCTCCCGTGAGACTGCTGAAGTCGGTACTGCCAGCTGGTCCCGGTCGGGGGCCCAAGGCAGCACTTCTGATCTCGAATAGACTACAATCCCCATCGAATAGGAATTGGAGTGGTAAGCCAGCCTTCATGAGAGTGACACCTCTAAGTTGTAGACCACTGAACTTGGACACCGGTACGGGATTACACACAACTTGTAGAGTCTGTGGGTTACGGACGTATCTGTAGAGGCATCATTGATAATGAGGAGGATTGAAGGAATACCTACGAGCTCGGTGCGAGATCTATTATGTCATATAGGGTATCCTCTGATAGACCCTTCAATTGAAGCCTTGGGATGATCTTACCAACCTGATAGCAGACCGATATGAACAACAACTTTTCCCGGGCCCAAGCCGGCAACGACACGCTCTATCAGATCAGGATGGAGTATCTATATGAGCTCATGTTCTACCGTCCGAAGAGACGAATCTTGATGAATACGAATGGACGGTATGTGAGTCCCTGCCCGAGCCGGATCTATACCACTTTCTCAACCAATGCTGGCTAGACGTATACGTCATCCGATATCATGAACCGACCTCTTTCAAGTGCAGGAGACATGCCATAACCACAGCACGGGACCGATCCTCTGAGACCTGCATCCAGGCTGTCACCTCGGCACCATATACCTACATAGGTGGGGACACGTCAGCGACTATGACTCTGGGAGCCTCTCACCTGTGTCGAGTGTGAGTCGAAGGGATCCCACAGTCTGTAAAAATTTCCTCTCAGAAGACCAAAGTCCAGTGTTGTCTTATAAACGTGTATCAGAGCACGTATTTCCGCTAGGAGCTCGACATCAGCCTTCATCAGGTTCAGCTCGACACCCATAGCTCCAAGCATTGACATGACTCCCCTTACGTTACCAGGGAGAATACGTCCAGTCTAAAGGAACCTATCGCAGGAAGCAGCAGATCCATACGGGTCTTACTTGATGGTTAGGTGTGGCTGTAATGTGACTACCCATAGTAATCATGGGGTAACCCACAGAGAGGCCCGATTGTATACGTGCTCTACAGCAGGCGTCGGTGTTATCCGATGCCCAAATTTGGGGACCAAAATACAGCATGCCGGCATCGAACCTGCCACCTCCTCCTGCACATGTCTCAAAGCGTACCAGGGGGAACTCGGAAGTGATAGAGTCGAGGACCTGAGACCGCACCCTTATTAGAAGTAGTCACCTTGATATCTTGACCTCCTCACCTGATAGACTCCAAGCATATGCCTGTGCATGGTCTCCCCTTGGGGTCTATCATCAGATAATAGAGCACTCTGAGCCTCCGTTAAATGACGATTCATATCCCACTTCACATATGCTATGTTGCAACTCGATAGGATGGACCTCGGCAAGCTCTTGTACTACACCCCACTGATGATAAGCATTTACCTCAACTTCTTAAGGACGTATCGTCTGACCCTCTCTTGACTAAAGTCTAACAGGAATTGATGCCTCCTCATAGTCATCGGCCTATTCTTGGCTTGTAATGTGCAGTCATTATACTTCTGTAGTAGATGACAACCAGGGGACGCCATCTCGGGTTCTATCCAGAGACCAAAACCCAAACCCAACTGGTTGATGGCGTTACCTAAACAGAAGACCACATGGAACCCCCTCCGCACCATCCTGCCTTACATAGATGTGGTATACCAAGGGGGAGCTTCTCTTTGTCAACTTCCCAGTCCCCCAACCCTCTCGTATCATCATTCCTATTAGTAAACCATCCATCATCAATGACAACCATCTCAGCCCCGACTGCAGCAGCATGACGAGCCAACTGCATGACCTGAGCCATGGACACTCTAAAGCCTCACAAACTCCCCTATTCTACTCTATCATCAGTGATGTTGAAGTACATAGACTCCCACGTATTGCATACCACAGGCGGCCGCGTGTACCGCCATCTAAGGATCGAGTCGAGCACAGGACCACCACGTTCCTCACCTCGGAGGTATTATCCTATCCTGCAGTATTCGGTGGCACTTGTGAGTCAGAGAAGTAGCTCCCGAACTACTAAAAATGATCAGAGACTCTGGTGTACTCAGTGATTCCCCTGGGAAAAGCTTCCACTTAAACGTCATCGGGTTGAACCTAGACCAGCAGACATAACAATATGCTCCACGTGACGATACCCACCCAACGTTGACCCTCAGCCTGTTGGTCTCGTTGATCTCACACTCGATCAGAAAGCTACCACTGTACCTAGCAAAGCAGGCAAAAATGGGAAGCGTGATCAGTCAGGCAAGGCTCTCACATGAATATGAATCCCCAATGGTATCCAGCATCCTCGTTATACGGCCCTTTACTAATGATACCCATAGGGTTGTGCATGTGGCTGCTCACCCCACGAGTCGACCCTATCGTCATGGCGCCAGCCAAAAGCTCCTGGCTCATCCTCTGCCCCTCCCTCCCCCATGAGCCTATAACAGAGTAACCTTCGTACCCCAACTGCAGTAGCCAACGGGGCCACCTCCAAAATGTGTGAAGTAGTAGTTACCAGCCTCAAAATCAGTGGTGACACTGACGAAACGATCAATGCCCACTGGTGACGCGGCAGACCGAGGGTTAGTCATCTTGGCTCGTCGTACCAGCACATCCCATTCAGGGAAGACCGAGTAGTATAAAGTGACTATCAGACCCGAGACCCTATCTTCTAGGTTCAGTTCGAGTGTCACTGCATCCATTTGGTTCTCACAGCGAACCTGACAGTCTGTCAACTGTGACTGAGTCGATGCTTGAGCTCACTTGAGGGAGTGAGGCGTCTTGTACACCCACGATGGAAGGCTTGCCTCGGACTATGATATGATCACGATACTCCAGAGGGGAGATATCACTGTGGCCCAATGCAGACTCAGCATTATACCGTACCTACTTCAGCTGCAACCATCAAGGATCATGAAACCCCACCTTGAAACTGGGTAGTCTATAGTCTCCCGTACCATAGTCGCTATATTCCAACATGAGGGAGTTCTTACCCATGATCTGCTGTGTAACATGAGTACTGCCCGCCTAGATTGAATGGATCTTCCAATCGAGATATCCCGACGATCCCACCTCGTCCTCAGACCTAGTGGGGCTCTCAGCATACATCGAGGGCCTCCTCCCTGGGCCGAAGGACTTCAACCTCTCCAATGGTGGCACACCAGCGGTAAATCCCCTCTGGCGACGGGCGTGCTGATGCACCCCTAAAGCAATTGACTTCCAATACAGTTATAATGAAGTTGTACAGCTAGCAGTGTCTTTGCGTGGTGAACTGAGCTGACCCTTCCTATAGTAAACCTGCTGCAAACCTCCCAAAGGAGACGATACCCGTCCAACTGCCTCCTGGTCGGGGCCTGCGACAACCCGACTTGTTCTGGTAGGCTTTACCAAACCACGATGATGCATGAGCCCATAAATCTGGAACTTACTGGGTTTATCATCAGTGCCGTACTCCAATGGAGCACGCTCATCACACGGCTCGCTGTCAATTGTATCTAAGCAAGTTGAGACACCTAAGGTACCCGATGTAACCCAAACGCCTACTAGATCGCCGCTTAAAGATGCTGAGACTACTCCCTGACCCCCGGGTATGGAGGGGACCTGAAGGACTTGGCCAGTGAGGTGTAACAGGAAGCAGCAGTCTCAAACACGTCAATGTAGAATTCAATGTTGAACCCAGGAGTGCGAGTACTACTGTTTTCGTCATCATCAGCCTTAGAGTGGTCCCCACGACCAAGTTGAGCCATCCTCCAGCGCCGCCAGAAAGCATTCTCTCGCCTCACATCCTCTCCTGACCATTAAGTAGTACTCTAGGGAGTTCAGTGATAGTTGATACCAACACCGCTTTTCGCCTCTCTTGTGTACGTTTTCCACCGTTCACTCAAGTCATCGATCTTCAGCTTTTTGCCAGTATCCGACGTCAATTCCTACACAACTGAGCCTCCAATAATCCTATCAATGCCAGTCGTTACTCGAATCCCAACAGGCTCAGCTTGTCCCGTTGGATCGAAGGGACTCGCCATAGTAAGAGAATTGAGGGAGAGGAAAGTTAAGTCGTCCTCTGGTGGAATGTTCGGTCCCCAATAGAGATGCTCCAGCTGCCCTGTATTCGTTATACGGAAAGAGTACCTGCCAGAGCTATTACAATACGACCGACGGTTCCCCAATACATGGAATCAGTGGTATAAAGTCTGAAGATCCTCTGTAACCTATCGTATAGGATACCGCCTCCACTACCAGAAAGATACCCTTCTTGACCGCTGGCCAATGGCAAAGGTGAGAGCCTGGAGTGTGTCAGTACCAGCTCAGTGGGGGGATCAAAGCACTCACTCCTCTAATCCTTCTTCATACAGTCCGTCCATGGATTCAAAAACTAGATTAGCTTTAGAGTGGCAACGCTAAGACACTTAGCAGGGCGACACCGACGATGCAAGACCGTCGAAGCACTCAAATGAGCAGAAAAAGGCTCGTTATGACTCATCCCATTGACCTCCACCATGCACAGACTGGTTTCCCAAGTATGAACAGCTCAAGACACATCTTTCAAGAAAACTACAAAATAATGTCAAGTATGATAATAAGGGTACATCAGACGGAGGTGATAGCCTGGGTAATCACCGTATGTCCCGCACTGCTTTATGGAAGGCCGCATAGTCACCATCCAGCTCCAAAGAGAATTGTCTTGCGTCCTCCTGAAGAAGGGTAATTCGACCTCACAGGACTCCGGCAGCGGTCACCTCTGACAGCTTATCAGTAGCACGCATCGAGTTGAGCTTGGTAAGCCACTTCTGGATGTTCACCTAACACTCCGAAGTTCGGGGTCCGAGTGATCCCCAGTAATACTGTGCACACCTACCTTAGCATCGAAGTCAACAGGTAAAGAGGATATACTAGCCAAACTGCCACAGAGCTCTCTTACTATAGGCAGTAGGTCGTCAACTGATACCTAGTAGCAGGCCCCATACTACCATACCAGAAGTAGACACTACCATCTCCATTTTCAGGCAATCAACTAAGGTGACAAAATTCTGCCCAGCGTCAAGAATGTGTACAGTATCGGGAGAACCCTGAAAATTCGCAGTCCTCGAGAAATAAAAGCCCTACTACATCGTTAATACCTTCTCGCCGCTATGATACATCTTGGTGGCCGGCAACTGCGTGCCAAGCAAACGTACTCTAGCGTAGTGGACCTGGTTGTGATCTAAATACCATCAGAGCTCCTAAAAGATCCCACCTGCATGTGATTGTCCTTAATAAACTTCTCCACATCGAATGGACTAGCGCCTTGTGTCAAGGCGGTCGTGATGACCTGCATCATAGTGAGAGAACAGCATCCACAGAGCCTAGATACCTTGTACTGTGTTAGGAGTAGTTGATACTGCTTCTCGTAGCTATCGTCTCCAATGAGGCCTAGTAGCAAACTTCCCTCCCATATGATCCATGAGAGTCCTACCGGTGGCAAAGGCTTTCTCCACCGCATCAACTGCTTTGATGATACTGAACAGATTGCCCTTGGCATCGACTTCCCGACGTTCCGCATTCGTCAATGACACTTTACACAGTGATGGCTCACTATCAGGGCCGTCACTGCTCATTCAGGGGAAAAAACTTTCAACTTACTGAGCCACACCAGCTAGAAGGTAACTTCTCGTCACTTCTCCCCACGACTATCGAGGGGGTGTTTATAGGGCGAATTATGGCAGACTTTACCAGAGGGCGGGTCCCGGAGTTCAACCTTTTCTTACCCCTGCTGAATTCCTGAAGACTTATTTCGCTCTTAGGGCGAACCAATTTCCCCGGGCGGGGCAGCTATGCCACCCTAAAATATGCCGCTAGTAGACTCAAAGTTGCAGGTGTGTGAAGTAAGGAGATCAACCTCCCCGGGTGGGGCAGCTATGCCACTCCAAAATATGCCGCACGTAGAATCAAAGTGGCAGGTGTGCGAAGTAAGGAGATCAACCTCCCCGGGCGGGGCAGCTATGCCACTCTAAAATATGCCGCAAGTAGAATCAAAGTGGCAGGTGTGCGAAGTGTCAAGTAGGAAGGTCAATCTTCCCCGTTGGGGCAGCTATGCCACCCTAAAATATGCTGCAAGTACAAACAATCTCACAGATAATTGCTGTAGAGAATGTCGGTTCCCCAAGGGGGAAGAAAACGGAGTATAATGTAGTGCGACATGTCTTGCGGTGGCATAGCGGCCCCACCTGGAGGAGGTGACCTTTCTAAGACCGAAATGCATCTTGGAAACGTGTAAAAGTCTCTCCCTCACCACCCGAATACAATCGTATACGTTGCCAGCCCGGGAACATTGTACCTTACCAACACTTGCAACACCCTTTCCACCCAAGATGAAAAATTCCATTTCTGAATCGAATCGCTCCGCTCAGCGCATCGTGACAACTTACAATTCCGTGAGAGTGTGCCTCGCGCAGCAGGTCTTTGGAGGACCCTCGACTTCATTGCTGTCTGGGTAAGGGCTCTTTTTAGAACTGGTCTGGACCCTGCACATAAAACACCGAATTTTTGCGTGTTATTTTTCCGGGAGAATACTTGCCCGCCCGTTTTAAGCATTCGGGTAACACTACTTGGATTGTAGAGCTCGGAATCTGA
Source organism: Perkinsus marinus ATCC 50983 (assembly GCF_000006405.1). Lineage (NCBI taxonomy): Eukaryota > Perkinsozoa > Perkinsida > Perkinsidae > Perkinsus > Perkinsus marinus. The sequence goes on from NW_003200561.1 coordinate 106,290, forward strand.
GCCTCAGACTACTGAATCACCCTATTTCTTGGGAAGAATAGCACCATTCCTCAACTATATGATGATTTTCACAACAGGAGATCGTTAGGTAACCATTAGCTGTGTACTTCAAAACACTCTTCAAAAGCTCTTCAAAACATGTAGCATAAAAATTCAACGTGATCATGAAACCAACGTCGGCTGCGTCACGCGAGAGCGAAGACGATCGCCTGTCCATACCATCATGGTATGGACATGGCATGGTATCATGGTATTATCATGTACAACGTCTATGCACTTTCAGAATATTGCAGTAGTACGCCGTAAACATATTGTCTTCATGAGTCATGATGCCCCTTTGTATTGGGCTGATGGGTTACTACCGCAGATTTCGGACATTTCATGGTTACGGCGAGTTCCCCCGCTAAACTACGACGAGCTCACAGTTTGGTATCTTTAGCAGATGCATGGTCGGCACAGGTCAGTTGTCATTCCCGAACAGGGGTCCTCCCACATTGACATTGTCCTTCTTGGCGTGCCTAGTCGCCGATAGGGACTCACTATTCTGTCACCACTTCATTGTGGGGGTTCTTTCAGTCACTGGATGCCACTTCAGCAGCTCCACCAGGGTTTGGACGATCCACCTTGCTGGCCGAGAGGGCTACTGAAGCAGCCAGACGCAAAGAGAATATCATGGGCCCCAACTTCAACGCTGGGGTAAGGGAATTCATCTCATTCTTTTCTGGAAGTCTTCAAGGGCGACTTCTGTGCTCCTCAGTTCGTCCAGAATCCACCCCGGAATCCTTCATGGAGCGAACGATCACAACCAAGAAACCCGTAAGCCTGGAATTTGAGTGGCGGCAAATTGGAGCGTGAAATGATTTCCCCTAGGAGAGCTATTGCATTACCATAAATATTGTAGCGCGGTGCAACTTGCTCAGGCTGCGGTTCTACATCGATCAGCTACCAGTGGTGGCAATGGCTCGTAGAGAGGGGGCTCGGCTAAGAGGTCGAAGTCACCAACCACAGGCGCGGAGGTCTGAAGACTTCTACGTTCACAGCGGCCCAGAACAGAGAAGGCCTTCTCATCTCGCTGCTCAGCGGACATGGTAGGCATCACTAATCGCTATCGGAGTGATGCGAAAACTGAGCTGTGGTATAGTAGACGAGAATGGCTACTAACTGTTTTTGATCAGTTACAGGAATCTCGTGTCAGAGAAGCCGCTCACACCTTTCACATTCACTCAAGCCGATCAAAGGTACGCCGATTACCTCCATAACCACGAGATGCGTTTTTGTTAGGCCGTTTGCTGGTGGGTATCATGGAGGCTTTATTTACTGTTGATTGTATTCTGCTAACCATCATGTCCTCGAATTCCGTGATCTGCAGGAGTGGACGACCATGCTGCTGTTATTGTCTGTCAATGAGTACCTTTGTTTTCAGTAGGCATAATGTGAGGGGTTCCACGATGACCGCGATCGATCGAACTACGAATCTCTCTGGGAAGAGGCTCCCCTCGTCGGCGTCGTCGAAGTGAATCCTTCGCTCACTGTTCAAGTCGGAATTGCGGATTCTCCGAGCATTGGTTATCGGACTGTAGTACTATAGAACCAGTCAGCGTTGGGCGATTATGGCAGATGGGTGAGATCCGATAAGTACTGCTCATGGTTGATGACTGCCTCGGGTCCCCGAGCCCGAATGAGTTATGCCTACAATTCAGGCATGTGCCGCGACACTATGAGGGCTTGATCATGCAAGGATGAGCTCCTTGCGTTGTCATCGAGAGAGCAACGCATCGAGACCGATATACTCATCAGCAGTTATGACAGAAGGAATTCGTCATACCTTACAGTTTACCTCCATCATTGATCGAGAAGGCGGTCACAGCAGAGGTTTAGGTAGTGGCTCAGTGATCGCCGAGGTATTTGGTGGCCGCTCGAGGCTGTTACCTTGCACAGATTTCTAAGTTCACCAGCATGCTGTGTTATTACTATGTGATGTGTTGCAGTTCGAATCGGTGTTGAGTTATGTATCACAGATCTGATGGGTAGAGAGGAAGCATCTCGTAGTAGTTTTATTATTATTGTAATAGTAATGTGTAGTTTAATTGGAGAGGTATTACGTAAGCTCCAACTGCAAATATTGGGAACCCAGTGAAAGTTGGCGATTATCACATTATGGAATCCCGTGAGGATAAGGAAAGGCTCGAGGTCGTGATCCCTGGAGAATTCGCGACGATGGGCTGACTTGCTTAGGATTGGTTTAAGGGGATTACTAGGTCTTCGGGTGGTAAGTAGTAATGGAACCCAGGTAGATCGACGTTTTTTACTTTTTATATTTTTTTGAGTTTTGGTGGGAGCTCTTAGGATCTCATAGGAAAATCTAATGGATTGACACCACTAGTTCTTTTTCGTTAGCGATACATCGATACCTTTTCCCCAGAGAGCAAAGGGAAGATGGGAGTTGCCGTAACCTGTGAGAATTCAGAGGGCGACACTGTCGAGTAATGCCAGTTCAGTGCTTGTGGTTCCATTTGTATGGAAGATTATAACGGAGTTCTGTCGCCTATAATGGGTACTTGTCAAGTGATGTAGGCATGAGTAGCGGTGATGGACGAGATTGGTGTATTGGTAGGTACTCGGATGAGCCCTGTTCGAAGTTCCTCGAGTACAACTTCAAGGATCATCCAACATGGAGGCAGTCGCAGGTCACCTTGGATCCGGTGCTGCAGTTTAGGGATAAGAAATTTGGTAATACTCCGAGGCGACCGCAGAGTGAAGGGAATTGTTTTCGCCAGTGTTGAGGGAATATATGGTCGCTTTCCTCCAGGAGTTTCCCCACTGATTATAAGAGCCTACATACGAATCCGGGTGGAGGTGTACGGAAACCAACAAGAATTTTCCAAAAATTTTCTCATATTTTTATATCGTCACCGACCACGTCCGTATTCCCTCCAATGGTTTTCATGGTGTAGCAATATGGAGGGAGCAGTTGGAGCAGCCCGTGTGTGAGGCGGTATTCAGACGGTTATTGCAGCTTGGTCTGGTCACTACTGTTTTTGACAAGTATCGTATTATCAGAGATTGCTCTCTCCAGACAAATGTTCCCGATCTTTGAGAATCTTATAGACTACTACCGCGCTGATGACGAGAATACGGGCCAACTAATAGACCTACCACATGCTGTAAGGATTAGCTGGGCTTTTCTTATCAGGATTATCATTGCCAGGTCAACGGCCTTCGACTGTGGAATGCTAGCAGTCGGTAGATCCTCATCGGACAGGAGCTCCTCGGGGAGATGATGAAGAGGCTAGGAAGGTGTGGGAGGATGTGTCGGACGAGTTTAGGGAACAGCAAGGAGCCGACTATATCGAGCAGCTAATTGCCGGCCAAACAGTCGAATATGTCAAGGGCCGCCTGTATGGCTGATACGAGTCTGTTTGTATTGGAGTGTTTGCCCATTGGGATGCCCTGTGGTCGCCAACACGGTATCGCAGTTGTACTTGTATTTTTACATGCCTTCACCGAGGCCTGCACTCCTACTATTTCTGGCACTATTGGTAGTAGAGGGTACTATGCTGAATGAAGGTATGATATGATGGAGTCTAGTGAGGCATCCCACACTGTGTAGGTCTGGTGGATGAGAGCGAGAGTGGTGAGGTCTCTTCTTTTTCTTTTACTGCCACATCATGGTCTGCCTGGTTATGGTGGTTGCTTATTGCGTAATAACTGGAGTTGTGGTGGGAACTTTTGCATCGTGCATCAGGTATATGTTCAAAGCTCAGGCAACTGTTTGTGATGATTACTTTATCGAGAGTATCAAAGTAGTGTCGTTCCTGTAGTCCTTATTAACCAACCCGAATGCTGCAGGTAGTCGTATCGCGGTATCACATCCCCGAGGATGTCGCGGGTGCTACTCTCATGGCGTTGGGTTGCAACGGTCCAGAGCTCTTCACTAACTTGATATCGATATTCATCACTCATTCGGATGTTGGCATTGGTAGTGAATAAGTGTTATTGGCAAATTACAGTTATATTTCTCAGGGACTATCATAGGCTCTGAGGTATTCAATCTTCTCGCCATAATAGGTGGTTCGGTATTGGTGTCACCACAGTTGCCCTTATTGATCCACAGACCTGCATTCATACGTGATGTTACCTTTTACATGCTATCAATTGTAATATATCTATAGTATGTTCGAGCTATGCCATGGTACGTTAGGTCTTGTTGGCGATTACTCTGTGGGACGGTAGAGTGTCTCTCCTAGAGGCTTTGACACTCCTCATGTGCGCCGCGTTGTTCGCTACAGTCGTGGCTTATACTAGAAGAATAACGGCGTGGATTGACCAGCTGAAGACTAGTATGTTATGGTTACTACAAGTCAACGTTCATCGTGTTAACAGATGTGTTGAAGAAACCATTGTTGGAAGCTGCCTCGACAGACAGTGATGATGACGGGCCTTTTAGGAAGGCTCTTCCAATCCAGGTGAGGAAGGAATTTGTGTTGCTAATCTCTGGATGTTGGTGATTCTCAGAGTGTCACCACCCCCTCGGGCGATGGAGCTGTGTTATTGTTATCTGAGAGAGTCTATGTGAGGGTTAGAATTTTGTGGCGCGTGAAGATGCAGAATGGTATCCTAGGTTGAAGGCCCGAATGTGGTGTATTTACTCTATCGTCCTTCAACACCGACTTCAGTGTCGCAGCATTATCACGCAGGGCCTCGGGAAGAAGTCTTTCCTCATGCGGTGAGTTTTATGCCGCGTATTCCCTCTGAGGTTCATGATTGCAGACGTCACCTACAGTGGCGAGCACCGAGGTGGAAACGTCATCATCATATTATCAGCAGATCTCCCCTACAGGGCAGCAAAGGTAGGAGAGTAGCAGTCAGCTTGAAATGGCCTGAAGTATAGTATCAGGTTGCCTCCAGCCCGACATGAGGACTTTGTATTGAAGCCCATAGCCTACCGTAGTGGCGGACATGCGCTGGTGGAGATGGACGGATTCTGGTCGCATGGGAGGGAGGACGAGGACAGTATGATAACCATTGTGGTCGACACTGAGACTCACACAGTGAGACTGATCACCTCGAGGAACGCATTGTTGAGGGGCGCCTGCCTGCAGGAGAAGGATAGACTACTGGCCGAGCTTGCTATTGTAACGGAGAGAGCATATGCTGGTGGTTTGAAGCCATGCTTGCGCCAGTAGGATGTGCCCTCATCGGAATACAAGGCATGCTCAGCTCGTGGTGTTGTTTTTGTCAGAATCTGTCATCAACTGAGTGATGATGAGGGTGGACTGGTCTGGAGATGGTCATGGAAGGTAACACATCCTTGGTGGATCTGCCACTACTACTACTACTGCTACTACTACTACTACTACTACTACTACTACTACTACTACTACTACTACTACTACTACTACTACTACTACTACTACTACTACTATTACTCTTGCGGTTAGGCTATGCATATACTATGCTTCCCTATACACCTTTGTCTGGCGATCACTATGGGTTTCTGCGACGTTCGAGATGCCACTAAAAGGTCCCGATGGTTGCCAGAGTTCCTGCTGGCAATGCTATGGCTAGCTGTAGGTCGATGACCTCGATACAGCAGTACACTTCCCCTTTAGGTGTTCTCTTACCTCATGGTATACTCTGCTGATCGCATCACAGAGTCCTTCGGGATACCATCAGCTATGATGGGCGTCACCGTCTGTGCTGTCGGGACCAGCTTCCCAAACTTTTACGCTAGTTTGATAATGGCTAGGGCCGGCAGGTGGATTCAATACCTCAGCTCAGGATGGATCTGATCTGGTGCTCAGGTCGTCTATGGCTATCGCCAATGCCCTGGGCTCTAACATCCAGAACATCTTCGTGGCTCTAGCTCTACCATGGACCATCACAACCATCCTATCAAGCCCGCATGCATTCAATGTCTCGGCGAAAGGTCAGTTTTCTTTGATCACGATGAATGGGATTATTATCCCCGACAGGTATCCTCGCCAATGTCCTGGCTATGGCCGTGACTTTATTGGTACTTCTAGTACTGGTTGCGAAGGGCAGGTTTACTCTTGATCGTAGGGATGTGGAAATGACTGGGCGATAGGTATGGGGAGTGTCTCCTTCACCAGGTACGGCTGGTTACGTTCTTATCGCTACATATACAATCTATTTGGTCTTTGCTATATGGCAACCCTAAGGTTGATTATGACGCCCTTTATCTGTTTTGATGTACTCTACATTATACGTCTCATTGGAATTATTAAGACACAGATTGGCTCCCTTGTGATACTACTACCCTTGTCGGGGCTAGTACCCTTTCTCATAATTGTCATGCAGCATTTTCTTCGTCCAGTAGCGCTGCGGTCAACCCGCAGTGGGTCAACTCCGAGATGAGTGTTAGTCGCTCGGGAAGCTCTCCAGGGTAGAGACGAGATCTCACTGAACGAGAGCTCGTTACTGGGCTAACGAGACGACTCTTATTGGACATACCACACCAGGCTTGCTGATCGTCCTCACTAGCACTGATGGTATTCCGTCGTTGCCTCACTCTTATTCTTGATCGGTTTACGTTATATGCAGCACCCCTCTGATTTGTATTGAGTCAATCGCTAATACCAGGGTCACGTTATGTTCATTCTTGTTGTTTGGCCCCTCCTGAGGGAGACCCCTCCTGGTATGACCAAGGCCTGCCTTGTGGCTGCTGACACTCGTCGTTCCAGGCTTGGTCTCCAGGTACTGCCCCAAGGGGCAATATAGCGTCGTGAGTTGCTACGGGTAGACGATCGATCTCATCTGTCATCATCTGCCACCTCAACCTTCAACTTGGTTTGCGGCATGAGAGTCTCCGATATCCATAACGCACACCGGCCCGGAGCTCCACACGATCATATCTGCCTTGGTCATCAACCGGCCAAATATCGGCCTTCGTGAGGGGACGACATACTTGTATATACCATAAAATATATATTATCAAATAGAATGTTGTGCCAGTCACTGGGCAACACAACTAGTAGCCAGACTTCGGTGGATAGCGTAGTCGAACTTCACAACAGGGGCAGGCCTTCGTAGAAGGGCAGCCGAGTGAGAAGAATCAAAAGGAGTCGTAACTTTAATTATCCTTAGTTCACGGTCACACAATGCGCATACTGGACCAAATATATTAGGGTTATTATTCATCACCGCGAATAAGGAGTGTTTACGGCGGGCGAGATTGAGATCTCTAACGGTGCGATAGTCGTACAGCTCGAGGGGAGAAGAAAAAAGGAATAAAAGTGGCTTGAGGCGACAAGGAGCCGGTGTAGATCTACACGATGGAAATTTGGTTGAATTCAGGTGAATTTCCCGTTGTTTTAGATGTACAGGTTCACTAAGGCCAGAACAGCCGGATTCAGTTGCGACATGTGTTTTTATACTCCCCATCTCGTGAAGTGAAGATTGGACTGAATAAGCTGTTTCGTTGGACATGGAGCGTGCAGGGACGCCTGCATTTTCATAGTCACCAGTTGTACGCCAACCTTTATTCTCGTTATGGTCATCATACCTCGGTACTCCATGGGGTTCCTCTTGCTCAGTGGATTGTGTCGGAAGAGGGGCCAGGACTGCTGCTGTTGCTGCTGGGCGAGCCCATCGCCACTTCTCTCCTCCCCGCATCTCCCCTACTGAGGTCGTCCTGCCAGAGGCCCTCAGAGGCCACCACCTGCCTACGTCTATGCAGGGAATAGTACGTCATCAGCTAGCGCCAGGCTCAGTGGTCAACCTCACAGCCAACGTTGGTGAGTAATATCGTCACTTTCACAGCATCCACCCACATTATGTTTACATATGTATGAAATCTTAAAATGTTCATTCTATGTATTATCAAGATATGAATAACCAATTATTAATAACCATGAGGTCATCATATTCCACATACCATTTTATCATTTGCGGCCTGTCAGGCGAAGTCATCGAAGTATCCCTGGTTGGCAACCCCACGACGGGGTACAGCTGGCAGGACGCTGATCGGCGTGGCAGTATTGAAGTACAGACTAGTACCGGAAGTCAGCCTGGAGCCCATCCCGAGAACAGTGATAGCGGCCATGAAACGATAGTGTCCAAGAACGGACTTGAACGACGATTATCATCATCATCATCATTTACTGTAGAGAATGCCTCAATGGTTGTAAGGTACTTAGCCCAAGTTTTTAAGGTGAGCAGCATCAGCCTTTAGCTCCCACATGTATACTCCTACACAGGTGAATCCCCATCCTCTAGGGTATGTGGGCACCGGTGGAATTTATTATTTTTATTATCAAGTGAGCCGCCTTATGATACTCTACCGCGTATGATCTAGCTCAGGCAGTAAGGCCTGGATATTGTCAACTTCGGTTCGTCTATACTCGGCCATGGGAGCATGTGCCCATACCTGAGGAGCACTATGCTAGAGTTAACATAAGAGTATTGGATACCACGATAAACGGGACAGAGGTGGAGCGTGTGCAGCTCCCGGAGGACTCGACCGCCTCTCAAGTAGGACCATAGCTTGTGTTCGTGGTTCGTATTCAAGCTATCTACAGATGTACATCGTCTTGTGAGGAGACCATCCGAGCCGTGTATGCGTATTATCATTATTGTTTGACTCCCCACTGCTATTCGCAGTGCTAACGCTGACGACGACCTTAAAAGACCATAACCCTGTTGTTGTCGGTGGCGGTAGGCTATAACGTCTTGAGTAACTCAACTTATCTCACTGTCTTGTTTTCCCACTGGCCCTCCTCCTCCTCCTCGTCGTCGTCCTAGAAGCAGCAGTCGGTTGCCAAGGTAACTGTATATACAGGCTCTTGGTCTTGCACCATTGTGTTTACATCATTAGAGAAAATGCTATAAGGCCGTACTCTCATACTTGTTGAGTACTGCCTATAGGCCACATAGTGAACAGCTTGTTCCCTTGAAACAACACATGACCGATCATTACTCCTCTCGTTGCGGGGACACATCCACGATAAGTGCTCCTCAGCTGGTGAGCTCTTCACACACGATTTGTTCGTCGCCTCTCCAGACCACGGTCCTACAGCAGCTGTCTCGGTTGGCAAGTAGTAACCCCATGCAGTGAATTCGAAGGTTCGCATTCACCTTTTTTGGGATGAAAGTGACTCGCTGCTCTCAGTGGATTCTGGAGAGTTTCCTTTATGACGAAGTCCCTTTGCCTCTTTCTGGCCTGCCATCGGAACTACTCAGAATGGCGAGGGAACTGTGTGAGGAGTGGGAAGGACAACAGGTCGGGTCCACCCCCCGTATTGGGTCTCTTTGTACTTTCTTTCCTCAGGTGTTGACAGCTTACCGCTTCGGCCGTCGGCAAGCCAGCGTTTACTCGAACTAAGATCTGTGAGTACAGGATGCAAGTACGTCGCGTGATTAGTGCCTTATCTTTACAGCTTATGGACTGCCTCGAAGACTCCATGCTCAGCGCGGGAGGGAACGATCCATCAGCTCCGCACGAGATGATGTGGATTTGTTGAGAGTAATCCTCGAAAAGATGTGGCCGCGGTCAAATCCTAGGATAGAATGTCGACAGGTGTCAGAGAAACGACAGTCTCCTAAACGACGGCCATGACGTATACTACCATGTGCGGTTGTCGACGTGGTTGGAATCACTGCTCTTTTTAACAGCGAATAGTTCGTACTTCGATCGTTTCCTACACGCAGTTGAAGTGTTGCAGTTAGTGGGGAGAGTTACACCAGCTTGTGTAACTCCGAAGTAGATAACACCATGCTAGTTCACAATTTGGCACAAACCAATAAACGGCGATGACGCAGTGACATGCTTTCCATTTGATTTTGGGATCGTCTGCCATGCGTGCTATCGGCAAATTGCACGCGAACTTGAAAACTGGGTGTGGATTTGAAGCCCACGCGATAATCAATCGGAGGCGAAACAGCATCGCAGTGTTTCCGTATTTGAAAACCAGTCGTAGAGTTTCTGTTCGCGTCTTGATGTTGTGGAGTTTTTTGCACATCAATTGTCGCTAGTTTTGGGTGTTCGCGGATTATGAACGAACGTGGAGAATGTGGTGGGCTCAGCGAAGGACACGAGTTCCTTCGTGTCATGGTCCGAGGCTATTTTCTGGTTTTCCCCTTTCTCTCCAACCAAGGTCTAGCGAGAGGTAGTTGTCCACCTCTGGTCTGGCCTGCGTTAGAAGATCAGAAACATCTTGCAGTAGCCGAAAGCCACGAATCACGGAGCCAGTGTACAGGTTCCGTAATGTAGTTTTTGGCAACTGCCCCTTCCAAACTCGCAGATCAAAAATTTGAATACAACGCAATACCATGACGGCAATACTCTGACATCAATAGTATACGCTATAAACTCTCATCCTTCTAATGTACTCGGGAAGAGAGTGAGATGTGTCCAATCCAAGCAGGGCCACCTCTGATGACCTTGGGACGCCGCTAGAGGTCGTAGACGCTAGGTCTCTAGAGGCGCTGGCGACCAGATCTCCAGCTCGGCGGGCGCGATCCCGTCACTGCACTTATCATTAGGAATTTGTCTCTCACAATGAAACTGGCATCAATCGAGAAATGTTTGAATGGCACTTCATCGAAAGTCGGCGGACTCCATGACGTCCTGATACTCACAGAGTTATCTTGTTTTATTGTGCCATTTGCCGACAGATCACACCCCTGAGCTGCCGCGGCCTGAAGATTTCCTCTTCTATGTTTCACTTTTTCCTCGGTGGTTGCAATAAGTGCATCCATCGCGTACAAATCTGCCAGTATCCGTTTGCTCTTCACGGATATCCAGAAGCCGCTTCAGCTCGATGGAACTAGGCATCTCCCGGTCTCGCCGAGCCCATGAAATACGGAGAGAGGTCAACATGATTTTCTCGTACTTTCCCTCGTCAACACGCCGATAGGGATCAGTATCCGAGTTCAATATCCAGGAGATAACCTATCCGAGAAGACACCTCACACACCCAACAGCGCATCAGTTGTTAACTCGCGCCGAAACAGAACTCAGAAAGACGGTCTTCACGCCAGTGAGCGTCTCGTCAATACGTTCCCTAAGTAATTCTCTGGGTAGAATTGACTGAACCTCCACGAAATAGTAACGAAGTGAATGAGAGGCGGTAGCCGTGCAATTTTACCAATCGGCGCAGAAGTTCAGTCTTGCCATCGAGACGAAGCCGTCGTGAGCCATCACTGTCTATGCAGTGGATGGAGTGACGGCGTCAGCTTCAATAGGTAATAGAGGTTGCCTCGACATCCCAGGATCATTCACTGAGCCACGGCACAACGACCGAGGAATCGCTGGGAGATCTGTACCAACGCGGAAGGGGTGGAGTGACTCCACTGGAGTCCTCAGTTAAGCTACTACAACACAGGGCACGCGAAATATTCAGAAACGTGAAAGAAATTGCAGACACCCTCATCGTGCATTCAATCGTCCTTTTAGAATAGACTCAATATACTTTTGCCGTTCCTCTCTACCCAACCGACTCCACTGAGCGAAGCTGATCTCCTCTACATCATACCCGAGCCGCCTCAGCGCGTTCCGTCTCAACACGGCTTTCCCACACAACTTCTGACCGGGGGGTAAACTCGTCCCTATTGAGCGGACGTAGTGCCAAGGCCCATCGACTTCAATGATCAGAGGGAGCTCCTCGTCCCGTGAACACTCATCGGCAGACTCGCATCGAGTCACTGCCAGATCTACTATGACTCCTGGGCACCCCAGATTAGTGAGGTCCATTTCTGACACCACCCTATACTCATAGTCACTGTTGCCTATTGCTCGTCGCAAACAAGTTGTGACTTGGTCTTGAAATGCACTATCGATAACGCTGGCATCTCGCTGGGCCGACCCCGCAGCTCTATGAAATAGTTCGACTATCATAGGGGTGGGTTCGTAACCGTGGGACGAGGACCACATCGAGACTTGGTTGATCTTCTGCAGAGCGGCTCCGTCTAGTTCGAACGTAGCTGCCGCCGACAGGAGGACCTCAAGCGACTGCGGGTCAAAGACGTCGAAGGCGGCCAAAGACCACGCAACGTGAAACGAGTCAGCCGCAGCAAAGCGGAGCTCTCTGGACCGAACACGCGCTACAACTTCCTGTATCAGCTCACTAGCTGGAGCAGAAGTGTGATAGTTTGATGCCAAGCCCCAGAGGAGCATTGAAAGGTGTGAGCTAGTGATGCCAGAAGTAAGCAGGAGGTCCTTGGCCTGATGACAGCAATGCTCCTCGAGCATTTGATGGGAGATCCGTAGTGTGGCCAGAGACCAGGTTATCAAGGCGAGCTCTTGCTGCTTGAAGTGGGAAGACTCGCTGAGGTGTCTCTCTGTGAAACCATCGAGGAAGAGTACGAGCTTTCTCGAGTCCCATAGAGAACCCTGCTGGGCCTCGGGTGTTGAAGCTGTGCACCAGAGGACCTTTACAAAGGCTTCAGCATTAACCGGGTTGGCAGTAGCCCATTCCACGAGAGGGGTGATCTCTCCAAAGGGACGACCAGCGATGGACCAAGCCAGTTGCCCTACGGCATGTACGTGGGTAGCATCCGAAGGCCAATCAAAGATGCTCTGCTCAATTCTTTGCAGTGCGCACTTGACAAAAGGACTCTCGAAATCACCGAGCGAGTCAGCCTGAGTCAGAGCGGCCATACACACCGCTAGGTCCTGGGCAGTGTATGCAAGGATCTGTTCAGGCGTGTGAGGTAGCAGAAACTTTGCCAAGTCGACTACAATGTCCTTACCGAGGAGCAGTGCTGTCGACCAGAGAATATTGGATACTTCCTGAGGACTGAAAGCGTCGATTTGGAGGTTCAACACCAGAGCCACCAAACTACCCACTAGGCAGCTCGCTGATGACTTTATCGACTCGTGGTGCTTCGCCAGAGTCGCCGACGCCCAACAACAGTTAGTTATCGTCTGTGTCGAGGGGTGACTTCTGGGGCCTCCCTTTAGAGATGCCATCGCGACCTTGAAGATTCCCTCGTATGGTGCTGTCGTAGCGACATAGGCGTAGCCACAGAGAAACGACGAACATTCTCGTAAACCGAAGTCGGCTATGAGTTGCGGATGGCCTCGGGCGGTTGAGAAGAGGTCCGTTACATAGGGTTCATCGGGGGCAAGCTTGCCTAGTGACCAGAAGAGCATTGCCGTTGCTGACGGCGGTACTAATGCTGGATCTCGAGACAACCACATCGCTGCTGCCTCACGGAGGAAGGCATCATCACGAACACCAGATCGTGCGGCAGCCCAGCACATGTTGGATACCACACCAGCGGGGGTTCCCTGAACGCCGAGCCGGTCTCTGCACTGTGACAGCACTTCGCGGACCTCATCGTGCCAGTCCAGGTCCAACTTAGCTATGGCACATGCGACGTTACTGAGTTGACTCGAGGAAGCCTCCTTGAGCAAAGGAATGATGGCGGGTCTTAGGGCATTGAGAAGACCAGTACGTGAGGGACCAGGGCCAACCATTCCGATGGACCATAAAACGTCAGCGATCTCATTGGTCTTAATATCAGTCAATCGGAGAGATCTTGATACCTCATCACAGAGAGCATCGACGAGCCCTGCATGAGCTCCATGGAAATGCTTGACCAGACGGTGTAACGCCGTTGTGAGCAGCTGCATCCGGCGAGACGCATCTATCGCGGAATTAGGGACGGCCACCTGTTGGCAGATGGTCAGGACATCTGAGGGAGGGACCAATAAGGAAGGTGTTGGGTGAACAGCAGACACGCCTCACCGTCCTTCTGTTGTCGTCGACTAGCGTCCAACAGCGTCTTCCGCAGCTTGAAGGGATCATACGGGAGGCATTGCCGAACCACTACGAGTGCTCGAACCGAACGTAGGGCATGTCGCCATCGACCGGCTGCCCAGGGAGTTGAAGTCATTAAAACTGCAACAACTTTGCCATGCTTTCATATGTCCTGCATTTCGAGGTGAATAATATTCCCACTTCACGCAAAAGGCGAGCTCATGATTGCGAAACGATGTGAATCAGAAACGTAGGGATGCAGCATCTAAGCTATCACATGTCTTAATTGCTCCCGTAAGTACTCGCCACGTCGATGCCGTTGTGTGTTGTTCCAATCGACCGTACTGATACTGAGCACCTCATAGCCTGCCTTACGCAGTATACGCCTGCTCAGCTCAGTGTTGCCGTTGTACTGCAGTACTGCGAGTCTGTTGTCACCAATCAACTTCGAGAAGTGGGAGTAGCCGTCGACCTCGATAATAAGCAACACTTGTTCCTTAGCATCTATGACAGCAAGATCAACAAAGATCCCTTCGAGAGGTGCAGGAAGCTCATATTCATCGCGGAGACTGGCCGTTGGGGCCACCTCAAGCAAGACCCTTTGCAGCTCGGAGCGTATCTCCCATTGCAAGGTGCTGCTAGTAACAAGGCCGCCACCAGGCGCCCTTTGCCGTTGCGCGATCTTCACTACGTGAGCTTCCTCAGAGGGTGATGGTTGGAAGCCGTGACAGAGCCTTGCCCACAGCAGGGACCGATGGAGTCTAATAAGAGAGGCCCCTTGTTCTGTACGTGGGGGTGCATTGCTCATTGGTCCTGCCTTCACCAATGCCTCTAGGAGCTTCTGTAGAGCCTCTTCACTGTACAAGTCGAACACGGCCATGGACCAAATGACTATGGTAACATCAGCTGGCCGAGGACTCAACGTACTGCTCTCAACGCGGTCTACGACGTCCTTAATTAGATCGATGGCCGAGGGTGATCGATGAGCATTAGATGTGATACCCCAGAGGACCATCGCCAGATGACGGCTGTCGATCCGACCCTCCTTCAACATGCCTCTTGCCAATACACAACATCTCTCCTCCAACTCGTAATGGGATAATCGTAGTGTACCCAAAGCCCACACCAATAGGCCAACGTCCTGCTGTTGGTACTGATGATGCTCCCGAGAGCGGTAGCGGTCGACGAGACCATTGACGAACGCCACGACACTAGGTGGCGGCTCTCGCAGGGCAGATGACTCGAACATCTTAGCAGCTGCCCACAGTATGCGGCTCTCACTCTGAGGTGTGAGGGCATCGCCATTGGTCACGGCCCATTCAACAATGGGGAGCACGGCCTCCTGACCAGAGGACCACAAGGCATTCGATATCTGGGAAACCGCCAGGACATTCTGAGCTGTCGGTCGCCAAGTCGTAATAGTATCAATGACCACTTCAATGGTCAGCTTCGTGAAGTCTTCGAACGAGTCCAAAAGTTTGGCATCTGCCAAAGAGCTCAACACCGTGGCCAGCTCTAGAGGCTTCCACTCCTCAACAACGCCCTTCTCAATAAGGCCATGGTCATTCTGTAGCAGAGAGCGGAAGACCTGTTGAACCCATGGGCCATCATCGTTAGCCAGAGTAACTGCCCAAGCGACACTTGAAGTGACCGCGCCTGTGAATGGTCCCAACTCGGACCGTACCAGTAGCTCTCCAAGATGACGGATGAATGATAGAGGGGGATGGGACTCGCATTTGTTGTACTGAGCGATGGTTCCGGCCGCCCAGAAGGCATTGCCTATGCTCTTCAATGGACACTGCTGGATAGTAGAAGTGTCACCGAACTTGCTGATGTACACCTTCCACATACTTGGGTCTAGGCTAGCCGTTGGGACATGGCCGAAGGCCCAGAGGACCGATGCCAGCTCCGTTGGGTTGAAGCTCTCGAAAGGCAACTCTGATGAGCACGTACTGAAGAGACGCACCACATCGGGGTGGTCCCTCGCGGAAGCCCCGAGTGATGTGAGTACCACGGCGTGGGCCTCGGGACTCATACCAGATCGGCCGACCCGACCCTTCCAGTCTACCGCCACCAAACCAGCGAAGTGTGAGTTGCAAGCACCTATACGGCTGACGGCCCAGACGAAGGTCGCCAGCTCATCCGACCCAACTGAGACCAGACCCACCCGATCCACAATGGTCTTTACAGCCGACTCTATCTCGGTGAGCCAAGGTATGGACAGCCGGTTGATGGTCCATGCTACATGTCGTAGTTGTAGGGCACCCATGTGTGGTATTGCTAGGAGTAGATGTGGTCGTAGTAGATCTCTTAACCGAACCACCGGGCTAGGAGGGGACCTGCCGACCACACCGATGGCCCTGAAGACCTCTGCGGTGTGCTTCGGGGACATGGTGGAGGAATCTGTCGGTTCGGCGCCCGCTAGTCGTTGGGCCATGGCTTCACTCAAGGTAGTGAGAAGCGGCAGGTACCGTGAGTCGTTCTGGACTTTGACGCATTTGATGAGTGCTGCGGCCAGTAGACTAAGCTCGAGTCGGACAGGGGAGCCACCAGGGCCGTTGAGGATGTCCACTATAGCGGAGCAAGCTTCGAGCCAACTTCCTGAGGCAAGAGGAGATAAAGTGAGAAAGGAGTGGTATGGTCTTCACCCCGACTGTTGGAGTTCAAGAGCTTCCGAAGATTTTTGACTTGCCGACCGACCAGCTCGTTCGATACGGCGCAGCTGAGCAGACGGCTGACATTCATACCAAAACTTCGATACTTCACGATCTCGACTTGGCTATAATAGAATATCATTGACCCCGACTTGACGAGAACGACGTCTTAATTCAGAAACTTATCCCGGAAACAGCTCAGCCGAGCCGCTGAGGACCTCCGACACTTCATGCTGTATGAACTCGTATTTTGCCGATCGGTCCAGACTACGCCATTTCTCGTCCTCAACGCTGAGCAGCCTGAAACCAGCTTGAGCGATGAGGTGTTGTTTCAGAACACTCTGGCCGTTGTACTGTCGTCTGGTCACGGCCGATTCACCAAGGACATCAACGTAGTGATGCGGTCCGTCTACTTCTACCAGGAGGCGTCGGGAGCCGGTACGGCCGTCTACAACAGCTGCATCCACTGATAATCCCGGCAGCTCCGGTGCTAGGTCCACCTCCGACAGCAAGTGCATACTAGAGGACCGGGGTGAGCGGGACAGCGCCTTGTTCAAGGTCTGACAGACCTCAGTTTGAAGGGCTCCTCTAGCATCCACGCTGGCCCTCTGTGCTTCTTCAAGGACCTCTGCAATGAGATGGCCATTCTGTGGTGAATGTTGGAAGCCATAGCCAAGTCTAGCCCAGAGGTAGGCCCTATGGACCTTACTTAGGCTGGCCTTCCTCTCTCCAGCGGATAGCTCGTTAGACTTGGAAGCAAGGATGCTCAGGAGGTCCCGAAAGACGGACTGGTCGTAGGTGTCTGCAGCAGCCATGGCCCAGAGGACAATAGCGACATCGGCAACGTCAAAGGATATACTACGATCTCGTAGTGCCGAGATAGTTCCCTTAATTAGATCGATGGCAGAGGGTGATCGATGTGCATTAGATGTGATACCCCAGAGGACCATCGCCAGATGACGGCTGTCGATCCGACCCTCCTTCAACATGCCTCTTGCCAATACACAACATCTCTCCTCCAACTCGTAATGGGATAATCGTAGTGTACCCAAAGCCCACACCAAAAGGCCAACGTCCTGCTGCTCTATACGTTCGCCACGACTACTTAGGAATCTCTTGGATGCAGCGCAAACGAAGGACACCACTGATGCGGACTGTCCAACAGAGGCTTCCGTGAGACCATTACATTTTGACACTGCCCATAACATTCTACACAATGACCGGATGCCAACCGCCTCAGTATTGGCTGTGAACCACGCAATGATAGCATCCATCTCAGGACCACCCTCTGGGACCATGGTCCAAGCCACCTGGGTAAAAGCCCGACCGTTAGCCGCGGTCCCAGGAGCTGTCTTGGCCGCATGCCCAAAGTACTGGCAGGCAACGGTAATGAATTGCGGTAGACTGTCTCTGAGCCCGAGGGAGCAAACTGCAGCCAATGTGTTAGCCAGCTCCAACGACTTAAACTTCCCTACAGCTTCTATTGTGGAATTATCGTCAAGTATGTGCTTACAAAAGTCCTTCGCGCAGTCGCTGTTTCCAGTGCCACCCAAAGAGACCGCCCAAATCATATAGCTCACGCTAGACGGCTGGAAAGCTCTCACCCCGCTAGCGACGACACATTGGGCCATTTGCCGAGTAAACTCTGACGCTAGGAGGCTCGTATGGCCCTTTTGAGATAGCACACCGGCGGCCCAGAAGGCGTATCCAATCGTTTGTGTAGCGCAAGTTGCGACCCCATCCACTGAGACAGTACTGAGAAGCGCCTTCCACAGGCTCTCACTCGGAGGGAAGTTGTTGTTAGCATAGACCCAAAGGATCTGTGAGAGCTCAGTGAAAGTGAATGCCGAGTAATCGAGGCTGGTATTGGCATGCCGTAATACTCCAACAGCGACGTCTTTAGCCGCTACCTTGCCGACAGCAAAGACGACTGCGGCATTAACGCTGGCCTTGAGCCCACGCTGGCCATCGACCCGCCGTCTCCATGTACTAGCTAGTGACTTGGCGAAATCACCATCGACCTTCCATCCCGAGCCAGCGATGGTTCGAGCTAGGGATGCCAAGGCGAAGTCGCTCAGCATGTCAAGCTCACCGTTTAAGCGATCTAGCAGCAGTTGAACTTCCACTCCTGAAGGCTCTTTCAATTTACAGAGAGCAGCTATGGCCCGCTGGAGATCCTGTTGGGTCATATGAGGGACCGTAGTTCGTATGCGACCCTTTAACCCTCCTACAAGGCCTCTTATGGAGGGTTGGCTGGGCTTACAAGCCGCCGCCACCGACACAAGGGCTCCCACTAGGTCGACCGGAGCTATCTCGTCTGTTGATTCGAGACACTCAGTGGCTGCCGAGCAAAGAGAGTCAACGGTCTGTGGGTGGATACTTAGCTTGGTAGAAGCAACAGCCCTGCCGGCAGCGCTTAGGAGGTCTGCGGGAAGGGTTGAGCCCAACGAGAGCAGGTCACGACAGATCTCCTCGAATTCTGAGAACAGTTCCGATGATCACCTACAGAATAACATGAAGAACCCGCCATCTCACCTTTGCCATCAGCATCGAGTATTCGAGACTTAACGTCGCTCACACGGCGAGCTTTCCCAATCATAGCATGCAACCGACGTGAGGACCGCATGGAAGACAAGCTGAGGGTCCAGGCTTATTCAGCGGTGGACAAACGTCGATAGTGGCTCGAACGAAGCGAGGGATGGAGAAAGGCTCACCGCTGGGACACAGGATCATCAACACGAGACACATTCGATAGGACTGAGAAAGCTCTTGCCACGTAGCATGAAATAGCTATCAAATTCGTGAATACTACATGCTGTGTCAAAGCATTCATCTACATGATACTACCTCGAGCCGTTACCCGGCGTCGTGAGGGCATTTCTCGACGCCGGTAGCCATCCAGCTCCCAACGCATAACGGTAGCCAGCGATAGGGTGGGAAGAAGTTGCAACATACTCGAGACGGCATCATATGAGCTTCCATGGTGAGGTTGCCTGTGTTCTTCAGTAGAGAGTCTTTCCACTACTCGCTACAAAGGTAGGGAGCGGTGGATAATGAAGCAGTAATGCTGCTGGGTTCGTCGCTCTAACTAGTCGCTGAGCTCAGGCGATTCAGAACCAATTCTGGACGTGGTGATCACTTCCGAAACGTGGTTTCAGAGACAGTCCTGAGGTTCGCAAACAGTATACTGAACTACCCCCTCTACGGGGGGCCCTTATGATGTCTTAGTGTTGGATACCGTCAACGAGCTAAACTCCCAAGCACCTATCTATCGTGAGATTCCCATGCTTAGAGGATCAGGTACTGCCTGCTGGCGGTCACTGTCGTACAGCATCTCACATGGTGATGAAAATGCGCTGACTGAGTCAACAAGTGTCGTTGAGGAAAAGCGAGAGCACTAAGAGCTGCAAGATCACCACAGGTTGAAGCTACTAAGTTTGAGTACACTGTGCGGCTCTTGAACTCAGCCATGTTCCCTCTCAGCGGTCCGTGGATCCGGAGGTTGTTTGTGGTAACATCTTGGAGAGTGTATCATTTGTGGATCCGATATATAAGTATGTTATGTCATACGCCGTATGATGTAGTTGTCAAAGTCTTGAGTAAAGTCAATCAATGCTCGACTGGACGAAAGGACTGTACAAGCATTCTTCCATACTCTTAACTTGGGATTGTTGAGCATAGCTGACTTCCCAGTGAGCAGCTCCTTATTTCATTTTACTCGAACCGCTTCCCGGGGCTCGCATTCTCAGGCAGAGTCATAGCTGTTACAGTACCTCAAGATTACAAGAAGTGGCCTACATCTCGAGTCATTGGCAGCGCCATTCTCTTCTACAATGGGTCTCCGTTCAGTCCGGGTCATCACAACTGCGGGCCTACTCTGGTTGCTTATCTCGGTGTGTGCGGTCCTCTATGTAATAATCTATCCGGCGGACATAGGGACTGAGGTGAAGATGGCTGCCCTTCGACAGGAGTAGTAAACCATAAATGCTTACCAATCCTGCTTGACTTGCATCGCTCCTTCAAAATCGATCGATAGGTGTGAGGTGTAGGTACGTGTTAAGAGAAGCATCGCTCTCGAAGGAAGTGTCGGAACTCGAAGCAGCGTTGAAAGGGGAAGCGGCTAGTTCTGAACAACGGGTGGGCTCGGTATACGTACCGAGTCCTTTGGAATCGCTCACGGTATGTACCTCAGAGATTACAGCTACAGCTGCAACGAGCCAGGGATGCTCTGGAGAGCGCTGAGGCAAGGATAAGCTCTGCACACGGTGACTACAGTAGACGGAGTCAAGAGCACGAGAGAATGAAAGAAGACATGGCTTCTGAGCTGACGAGACTCAAGAACACGCTAGCATCTGGGTATGTGCTATCGGTTAGTATCTCGAATATACCGCAACCCAATCCGCTATAGTGTGCGCTTACTCCCGCCTCCTACGCTTAGTGGGAGCATGATAGGGGAAGGAATGATGTATCTACTGCCCCTTAACGGTACTGGTAGGGAGGCATCCCCTCAACTCGTCGAAATTAGGGTTCCTTTGATCATGCTTATGAAATTTATATTCTTATTTTATATACTACTGGAAATTCAATTGTATTGAGAATAATATCGTACGGTGGCATAACTGCCCCACCTGAAGAAATACATCTTCCCAATTCATACTCCTGGAGATTTGATTGGATTGAGGCATATCCGAGGATGGCATAATTGCCCCACCCGGAGAAATGCATTCTCTTACTTCGTACAACGGAAGATTTGGTTGCACTGAGGCGTATCTTGGGGTGGCATAGCCGCCCCACCTGGGAAATTGATCTTTTGACCTAGAACACCTGCGAATTTTATTTTACTAGGGCAAATGTTAGGGTGGCATAGCTGCCCCACCTGGGAAATTGATCTTTTGACCTCGAACACCTGCGAATTTGATTTTACTAGGGCATATCTTAGGGTGGCATAGCTGCCCCACCTGGGAACTCGATCTTTTGACCTAGAACACCTGCGAATTTTATTTTACTAGGACATATCTTAGGGTGGCATAGCTGCCCCACCTGGGAAATTGATCTTATGACCTAGAACACCTGCGAATTTGATTCTACCAAGGCATATCTTACGGTGGCATAGCTGCCCCACTGATTAGTCTCGTCAAGCACAGTATAGGTCTGATAAGGTGTAGTCTTTTATATTGTCTATTGCCTTGGACTCGGCCTCACCTTTAGAGACCCCGAGAGTAGTAAATCAAAGGAGCTTATAACATGCCAGGATCATGTACAACGAGCAGGCCTTGCTTATAACAAGCTCGAACTACAAGTGGCCGATCTCAAGTCGGTGATGTACCTTCTCATCAGACATCATCAGTTTGGTGCTCCTTTTAGAACTCTACGGCCTAACTCGTTTACCTCTGTTGCTACCACACTGGAACTCCAGGCCGTCTATGTGTCTTCGCCAATTGAGAAGACGACAGGCAACCGACTCATGGTGGAACAGCTGGTCAGCTCTCTACTGGCCACACAGAGGGATTCGACCTCCCCGTTCATCATTCGCGTCGAGGTGAGAGCAGCCCGCGACAGTGTGTTGATCTTCCGGGACGAGAGGCTGCTCCGATCAACGTCGAGACAGGGGATGCATCTGAATCAGACCGGTGAGAAGCACAGTAGTCCCTGGGCGAATCCTGTAGAAGGATGTGGTAAAAGTGGAGGCATAGAGGGGAACCGACCACGGTTCTTCGTTTGGATGGGCCCAAATACTGTGGTCTTTGACGGCTGGCTGAGGTGAGGCTTTTGCAACGGCCCGTATTCCCTGTTACTCGGACAACAGGAAGGACCTTTTTGCTGTATACGTAGACTTCTCTTAGGGATATTACGAGGTGCATATCATCGACTAACAAGGGCGGCAATGTGATCTCAGTCTGTTGTATTATGATCATCACCGATTCCGGAGAGCACGTGTGCGATGAAGGTTTTTTCGCGGCTAGATGTGACAGCCCTGTACTCCAGGTGATGGACTATTAGACCTCGATGGATTCTGCTATATATATTCAGACTATTTCAACTGTCCTGCTGGACTCGCCCTCCACCGTCCGAACCGCATTCAACGCTGCCTTGCAAGGATTGGGTGACCGAGTGAGGTATCTGCCTCTGTCCGAATATCGGCATCATATGGGTAGGCCCAGAGAGACAGAACGGAGGGTCTGTGTGGTTAGCAGGCACGAGTTAGGTGCACTGTCGTTCAGGTCATGCGGCTGGAGTTGTGACTAGCTTTGATGTACGAACTCTCCTCAAGGTGTATCGTACATCGAGCAACGACGGGTCGGACAATAAAGTCCTCGACAGACTACTGCGTATGAGGGCTAGGGCTCTCGAAGAGAAGTTCAATGAAGTTGAGTCAGATGTGAGCATACGTAGCGTAGAAACCCCTGCGGATGTCCCTGTGGAGTGAGCTATCAGCGTCTGTCCAACCCGCTAAACTCGAGAGTGTGTAA
The DNA here is from genome assembly GCF_000006405.1 of Perkinsus marinus ATCC 50983. NCBI lineage: Eukaryota > Perkinsozoa > Perkinsida > Perkinsidae > Perkinsus > Perkinsus marinus. The sequence goes on from NW_003200561.1 coordinate 129,138, forward strand.
CTGACTGGTGTGGTAAGTGATAGGCAAGTTCCCGATCTGCAGACCCGCAATCGAGCAAGGGTGAGGCCAGGCGCAAGGGGAGCGTGTGAGATAACATTAGCGGCTACACACCCTCTCAAGAAGGAGTCAATGGGACCTCCCGATGGTTTGAGACCACAGGGCGATCCACAGATAGATGGTGTACCAGTTTGGACTGCTCTAAGATCACCCAAGGGTACTGAAGGTCCTGGACTCGATGTAGGAGGAGGAGGTCGGACTAGTCCTCATCGGTATTGCTCCTCTGACAGTGTCATGAAGTTATCGGGCCGATGCCATCATATGGCAAGGACGTTGAGGATGAGCTCACTCTATGGCTCAACCAGCGATACTACTCCGACCCGCTTCCGTGAGAAGTCACCACCCATCCCGCAGCTCTCAGCGGGGGTAATCGATCGCCACACGTTATGTCTAGGTCTGGTCATCCAGTGGCGATCCGGCCGGAGTGGAGGTCGGCTATCCAGAGTCTCACTCCAAGTACGCATGTGAGTAGATGAGCGCTCAGTACATTGATTGGTAGTGGAATTCAAGCCGCTATACTGCGCATTCTTCCTTCTCCATCTCGTACCAGTTTGAATGTGATCGGGTAGCCTCTACCGTACCTCTCTCAAATTGTGTATAGGTTCGAATGTATTACGTGACGTCCAAGGCATGGCACTAGCCAAAGATGAGCTCCTCATCAGAAGATACTCCCCTCTACTCGAGAACCCCTCTGTCAAGCCGTTACTCGTCTCTGGGTGGGACGCACCACACCGCTTTTCGTCGTTCCCTACTTTCAAATGTCTAAGCCGAACGGGATCACTCGCGGTTTTCCCGTTGAATGTCGACACGCTGTATACTGAGTTATTGGCACTGTTTCTGCTCCTCGTTCTTAGGAGCTCCATCGACCCCTTCCTCAGCTTTGTATATGTAGCCATGACAAGATCTGCTAGCGAGAATGCTGTCATCGAAGGTCGGGTGGGCGTCTTGTTTTTCTGTTGTCTATAACCTGCTAGGCTCGCGATGATAACTGTAGGTTGCGAATTTCATTGTAGCTGCATTGAGAATAGTTGGCATTTTATGGGCCGCTGGTGTGAACTGTGTCGATGCTTGGTTCCCTCCAGAGTCCCGCCATCGTATCAGAGACGACTTCATAGCATCAGGAAGGCTTCCTTTCGGGGAGGGCGAGGATCTGGTCAAGCGAGAGCTCGAGAGTACTGAGCGTGCGGCTGAGCTCGAGAAGATGTACCGAGAACAACAGAAGGAGCAAAACAAACACGAACAGCGCAGAATAGAGTTCCCATAGTGTGCTCATGACCGCCATGGCTACCGTGTAGTGTGAATATGGAGCTTCTCGATGCACTGGCTTTAGCTCTAGTAAAGGGCTTTCACCTAGTTCTTCCGGATACATGAGTGTTGTACTGCACTCACTGTAGTATCAGCACCTCCTGCATATGGCGACGTTATTGTGCTCTCTGTGATAGTGGTACACACTGCTTGGTTGGACCATCACAGATAGCTGGAGGCGAGGCTGAGGCGGAAAAAATGGCACCTTATTTTTGCTGACAAATTCTCAGGACAATAGCCTTCGAATATAGTTGATATGCTCGGGCTATTGTCCTGTCAGTGGAGTCGTTGAGAAGTCTGGTCCTGTTCCGAGGTGCCACTGCTACCGTGGAGGCGGACCAGGAAAATTAACGCTGTAGTGCGGTTGATCACAATGTCATAGAGGAGAGTAGTTTGATGGTCATGTTCACTACTAGTACTGCCGTGTCTTGCTACAGCCAGTGTTACTTGTCAATTCGCTCGGTGGTCGGAACTTGAGAGGAGGAGAGATCGAGGGAATAAGAACCGAGCACAGCGTGTAGCATGTAGCATTGAAATCTCATTGCTTCCAAGGGTCCTTCCCATTGAGAAATATTCGCCATCTGTGTCAGAGTTCACATTTATAATGTCGAGCAAGCGGCCGGTCAGCCAGCACCGTTGCCGCGGTCTGGCACGGATGGGAAGTGCCTCAGCAGCTTCTCGGCAGGGGTCGGACGAGCCAAATGTGTGCACAAAGAAGGACCCCACAGGTGCCAATAGTGTCGAGTAGTTTTTCGCTGGCATCGCCGGCTCCACGGCTTGTATTTCCCATGGGGACTGTAAAGAAAAGTTACATGACGTTCGTCGGTGATCAGGTCGTGAATTATCGAACTTGCGGGATTCCGAGAAGGACCGAGTGGCACGATTGGTGGCAACACTGGCACAGCAGAAGAAGAGAGCTGAGACGGAGCAAAGAGCTCGGGAGGTGGCGGAGTCGAGTGCCGAACGGGTAGGCTCTGGAGCTCCCCGTTTTTACATTGGGAGTCTACATACCATGCTTAAAAGGCTATCAGCTGCATGGTCCATGAGCTGATAGCCTTTTAGGCGATCGCAGAGGCAGCGAAGGCCAAAGAGACTCTGCGGAGGTCGTTGGAGCTGCTCAATAAGTATCATCAGCGGGCTAAGGCCGACCTCGTTGAGCGAGCCCGTCTGAAAGCATGTGTGGCGGTGCCGGGCTCAGTGGAAGAGGTGGCACAAGAGAGTGCTGCTAAGCGCATTGCGCCTGGCTGTGAGGGACCACGAATGAATCTTGAGGCTGGAGACGATCTCCTCCATGACGAGACGCCTCCATCGAGCAGAAGAACATCGGGGGCTTCTGCTTGCTCTCATACAGTGAAGAGGAGGTTTAGTGATATGCGTGCTCCTCGGACACTGTCGGAGGATGCGGCGGGCGAATCGTCCGAGGACGACGTGACGGTCGAAGGGAGGTCATCGGTTCATGGTGGCCATCAGCAGAATAGGGAGGGGCCGCTGAACAAGTCAGTACGAGCTTGGAGGTTTGTTACTCCGATCGGGATTTTTCAGGCATCAGCGGTCCCTACTGAGGCGCTACTTACAGATGAGTCGTGGCAACGAGGCGGCTGCTATGAAGACTGGCGAAGAGCGTGAATCGGATAAGGTAGGGGATTTACCACTCAGCGTTTGAAAGCCCTTTCAGATGTTGCGGGAGTTCCTGAGTAAGTCCATTGAGGAGCGACGGCCGAAGCCTGAGCGCCCAAGTCCGCCTCCGAGGGCTCACGAACGTCCAGCACCTATCACGAGGACTGACGAACTCGAGAACAGCATTGCCCTGCGGTCCTCTATCAGCATCACGGCCGATGAGGACGGCAAGCGAGTGTTGCGTCTTCGACCTCTGGAAAGCCTCTCTAGTGAACGGAGCTCATCGAGGAGCCCTCTAGGTCCGCTGGTGGATGCCCCCAGATCACCCGAACGGTGTCATCAACCGCGGTCGGCTCTGGCATCAAGTAACAGGGACCCAGCTACAACACTTGTGGATCTTGGACGTGCTGAACGAGACTCTTTGGACGTTTTCTTGAAGCTTAATGGATCTGGTGGAGATCGCTTGCCGGAGGCGCCGATTCCTAGGCCTGCTCAGTGGCAGTGTAGAGTGCCGCCGATTGATAGGGAGCAGCCTGAGGAGGTCACTGCTCATCTTGCTGAGGTGGATGATGTACTCTCAGCACTATCATTCACTGAGTCACATAGCATGATTCATTCGAAGATACCATTGGACACTGAACGCATTAGATACGGACCGATCTACCGATGATCTTCAAGGCTAGTGTTGTTGCGTTATGGGGGAGTTACATATGCGCACAGATGAGACAATCATATACACAGACTGCCAGCTGTGTAATACACAACTTGTGTGTTACATCACGTATGTAGGTTATGCCTATCCACTTGCTGTAGTGCCCACAGATAAGCTACAACTCCGACTATCCCTAAAGACGCATACGGCAACTATTGGAGGCTCTGCCTGATGCTCACCCAGAAATCCCAAGCCATCGTTAGGATGGGAATGATGTTGTCTACGTTATGCGACAAGCACGCATTTTGTTACCTCCGGGATGTGTTAAGAGTATCTAACGAAGATTCTCTGGGCGAGCGCGTAACGCAAGGGCACGCGTTCATATTGGCGACTCGTACAACCTTTCATGGAGTATCTCCTTCCTGTGTCCGTTAGTCCCCAGCGCTACTAGACCATCAGGATGTAGTAGACTCCAGTGTATAGGGACGCTATTCGGCTTTTTATGATTATCGTCTGAGGCAGCCTGGTCGTTTCAGGAGTATTTATCATTTTCATCATGGTTAGACTTATCCCCTTTTTCTCAGCAATCGCGGCTGTGGTGTTTGCTGCTGAGTCAGAGTCGAAGGTTCATCAGTTGACTGATGACAACATGGAGGATTTCGTGAAGGGCCACAAGTAGGGATGAATATGAGTATGTCGGGTTCTTGAGATTTGTTGTTCGTTTAGATACGCCCTGGTGAAGTTCTACGCCCCTTGGTGTGGCCATTGTAAGAAGATTGCTCCCGAGTTCGAGCAGGCCGCTGCTGAGCTCGCCGAGGAGGTCGAGGACGCGACCCTTGCCCTCGGGGAGCTTGATGCCACGGAGCATAAGAAGATGGCTGAGAAGTATGCTATCCGTGGTTACCCTACTCTGTACTGGTTTGTTAACGGTGAGCACACCGAGTATGGTGGTGGTCGAACTGCTGCTGAGATCAAGTCCTGGTGCATCGATATGACTGGGCCTGCAGTGAAGGAAATCGGCAGCCGTAAATTGGCTGAGGAGCAAGCTGAGACCAAGCCCATTTGTGTGTATGAGGGACGTGAGGTTTCCAATGATTTTGGGGAGGTCGCGGCGAACAAGAGATCTGCTTTCACTTTTTATCATGTTGCGAGCGACTCTGATAAGCCGACCGTTACCATCCAGCATAAGGGTGAGGAGGGTGTTGAGTGTGATGACCTTTCCCTTAATGGTCTTAAGAGTTGCTTGGCAAAGAATGAGCTCCCTCTGTTCGGTGTTCTCGACGGTGAGTCCTATGGTAAATACATGTCTGTTGGGAAGGGCCTCGTATGGGGCTGCTTCGAGCAAGAGTCCAGTGAGGATCTTGAGAAGGTTGCCGAGGAGTATCGTCCTCTCATGAACGAGCTTGCCAAGGAGTTTCAGGATGAGTTCGCGTTCACTTACATTGATACTGTTCAGTTCAAGAGCGCTATTGAGGGTATGCTCGGTGTGACTGAGTTTCCCACTTTGGCTGTAAACAAGAAGGCTGGTGACAAGATGAAGTATCTGTACACTGGTGAGATGACTAAGGAGAAGATCGCGGAGTTCCTTAAGGGTGTTCTTGCCGGCACCATCGAGCCCACTTTGAAGTCTGAGCCTGTTCCTGGTTCTCAGGATGAGGCTGTACATGTCGTCGTTGGGTCAACTCTCGAGAAGGATCTCTTCCAGGCCGATAAGGATGTCCTTTTCGAGGTCTATGCCCCTTGGTGTGGTCACTGCAAGAAGCTTGCTCCTGAGTATGAGAAGGTCGCCAAAAAGGTTGCCAAGGAGGGAGTTGATGATATGATTTTGATTGCCAAGATGGATGGCACTGCTAATGATTCTCCCGTTGAGAGTATTTCATGGGATGGTTTCCCGAGCCTTTTCTATGTAAAGGCTGGGGGAAGTGAGCCCGTCAAGTATGATGGTCCCCGTGATGCCAAGGGCATTTGGAAGTGGATCAAGAAGCATCATTCTAACGCTGACACTTTGAAGCAGCGTCTTGCTGCCTCTAGGGCTGCCGAAAAGGAAGAGGCTGAGAAGGGTGACGAGCTGTAAGGAACGTTGAGAGCGAAGTGTCTTGTTATGTCTTGTAACGTCCTCGTCCGTTTCACAGCAGCATTACTAGAGTAGTCATAGCGTGTTCATACTGTCATGGAAAGTGACTGTATCTGTGTGATGATGCTGTTAGCGGCGTGGAATAAATACTTTCAAGTCTGAGTTGGTCGTGTTGCGTTGTGAGTTGGTGTACTCACTCGTTTGTAATCGATTAGGAGAGTAGACTAACCCGGTTAGTATATGGAACGTAAACCGTTAAGACCGACTAGCCTGAGTGTATCCTCGACGACCACTGGTAGTCCTACTGAAGGGCTATTGAAGGAATCAGGGGACACTGGGAAGAGCGGTGGGGAGTGCATGGTGGAGGTTTTGCGTTATAGTGTGTTATACAGGTGGTAGTGAGAAGCGAGCGGAGAAGTTATCGTTTTATGTTGATTCTGGACGTAGGCAGTTTGATATGCGATTTTCATCTAGAGTGGTGATTGTGGTGGTATGTGGTAATGACGAGGGGAGTAAGCGTGCTGTAGAGAACGGGGTGGAGTTCATGCAGAGGTCTAAACGACGATGTAGTTCGAGGACTAGTAGATGGTTGCTGTAGGAATTCTACTGTTGTTCAGGTGTAGTTGAAGGTGATGCTCGCTTTAGGATAGGTATATTGCATTTGTGCGGCCTTTATGCTACTGAAACTAATGCCGCTGGGGACATCCTTTATGATGAGATTAGTTTTGGTGGTGAAATGCGGAAATCAGTGCGGACTAAGTGTGGGTGTTTATTGGATTGCCCAGAGTGGCTGCCTGAGGAATTGAGGAACTGTCCTATGGAGAGCTTGGTAGATTGCTACTCGCAGCCGCACAGTAGATGCTGTGTCATGTCAGTCTATTTGCCCTAATAGAACATCGCTTCGCGAGCTGCTGACTAGGGAGGACCAGGTGATGATAGTTTGAGGAGACTATTGATCAAAGCGGAGCCGTGGGTTAGATAATATCGCTTCCATTTGGCGTCTTGCGGCTGAAGGGAAATGCGAGGCCTTCCACTCCTGCATCGAACGGACGCGGCATGCTGCAAGATTCAGTGGAGCGGCTTGTGGAAATGCTGAGAAGAGTGCCGCACCCCGCGGGCTTTTTCGAGGCCAGCACAGGTGCGCGTGGAGGGACAAAGAAGAGTGTTATCAATATATGTGCTGAACGTAGTAGTCTTGGAATTCGGAGGGAGTTGCTGGAGTTATGGTATGGGCAGGTAATTCCAGTATGGAGAGTAGGGAAGAGGTATTACCACTCTCTGGGGTGCGGTCCATTCTTCGAGATCCCGCCCCGCCAAATTTGGCGGAGTATCACGCGGTATGATGTTGATGATGTTGAGAGGCGTGTGGTATGGTGTGGCCTCAGATATTGTTATTGAGTTCTGAGAACTGGAAGATAGTCGTCGATTGGGGTATCAGATTGGTTGACCAGGGAAAGAACGTATTGGCGGTTCATTTTAAGAAGGGGAGTGAAGCTCAGGCAGCTGATGTTTATATGTCTGCGCGGAGGAGAGTAATAATAATTATCGTCGCAAATCGCCATTATATGTATTGTTATATTATATCGTTTCTCGGTAATTACTGTATTTGAAGCGGATGCCAAAGGCTAAACGAGATCTCATTGAAATGATAAGACTGATAACCTATGAACGGTACTATGATAGTTTGTACTGTACGCGCAATCTGAAGACCCAATTTCTAACTTCTAAAGAATTGCTCATATTAACCCGAAATTTGGCATCGGAACTCTCTGAACGTAATTATTTTTTGAAATATCGCAGGGACTTGATTTCTGGGAAAAAGTCTTGCATTCTGTTGCCCGAAGAATGGTAAAGAGAAATCTCATTAGTTGGGGGTGGAATATTTTAGTTCACTTTATCAGTGCTCAAGTCCGTGATGTAGTGCGATGCTGTGGTTGATATTATCAGGCCAAGGAGATTAACCCTCTGGTCAATTTTGAGATGACCATCCGTCCCCCATGCCCTTACATAGTGCCAATCGCTGTTGATCTATCTAAGTATTGCTCGCTACTGGTCATGGGCGATTCTGGCAGGAAGGATACGCGTTATAAGAAAATGGTCATAAATTCAATGCTAGAGCACCACGTCGACTTTGTGT